>NW_008613923.1:0-25664 GCF_000691845.1 Merops nubicus | reverse complement strand
TATATATATATATATATATATCTCCTTTACTGGAATACTAAGTACTCTTAGAATACTTATATCAAACAGTCTTTATTTTAAGTGAGCCATAAAAATCACTGCTTTCTCTAACACTCATGTGATGACCTGAACAGATTTATTAACTGATTGATTAACACAGCCTTACAGAGCAGACAGATGTCTGGCTGGCAAAGAAAGATGCTTTGGACTGAGCAAACTTGGGAAATCTCTTCTATTAGAAGCATGAGAGGGGAATTTAAAATCCAATTCATTAGTGAAACAGACCCTAGCAGGGACAGAGACTTCTGAAGTTAAAAAATACAGGTTTCATTGAAGATTCGTAAAAATGAACCAAAACAACATTGCTGTTTGTTAAAACACCTGTAGATAAAGCAAAGTACTTTACTTCTTGCTGCAGGAACGTCTTGAATGAGATCTCAAAACAACTATTAGCCTTCTTCCATGGAACTTTGAAGGGAAATAAACTAACAATAATATGCTTTTACGTGGGTTTTCTAGAAAATAGAACATTTGATTCTTTTCCATTGCATTCTTCAGATTATGTATTTGAAACCTCAAATATAAAATGCCAATTTTATAAATAATTTCTTCTGAAAAATGAGCTATCATGTCATTCTCAGAGTGTAGAGTCAATGAAGAAGACAGTAGGATGGGACAAGACACAAAGTTATTATTCTGAGGAAGCAACTGTCCTCCAGCCACACAAGGTCTATTTTATTCATTATACTGCAGGATCTTTGCAGTATGTTCCATGCTATCCAGTATCTAATAAAACTCCTGACATTTCCCAGCATCATAAGGATTAAAAAGATTTTTATCAGCAGTCGATATATTACGGAACACTGAAGTTTTCCTCAGACAGAGAAGAGCTGAGGCATCATTTACCTTGTTTATTTCAAACTGGCTCGCTGGGATCTGGCCATTGATCACATTTTCTCCAATTTCTATAAGCCGCCTTTGAATATTTTCCACAATTACATCTCGGGGCTGATCAGAAAGAATCTGACCAATTACATAGCTGTAAAAACAGACCAGAAACAAAGAAAAGGTTAAGATATGCAATGCAAAACCACTACCATAAATGCATTCCTCTCTCCCCCTGGGCTACCTCGAGAAATTAAAGAGCCTGAGGATGAACTCTGATGCAAAATTTATGAAAATTTGCTAGGATATTTCACGTTGTGTTTTATTTACTTATTTTACTAAAAGCAAATTACTGTAAATAGTTTTAATGTTAAACAGTGATTTGGAATTGTTGAGTGGTGCTGGTTTCTATTTTCTGCTCCCATTTCCAAATGGGAAAAATCCAAAATTAATTTTGCCGTTAATTATTCCATAGCAGGTATCTGAAGATCAAGGAGGAGAGAACATATCAAGTAAGCAAAGTCTTGCCTATTTCTGTAAAATGTGGTTGGAAGATCTGCCAGCTGCAGAAGAGTTAGTCACTAAAGAACACTCTCAAACATTTGTATAGCTTTAATTACTAATACATTCCTAACTTGGAAAAATTTGCTTCTATTATGATGCATCTTTTCTTAGAAAATGCAACTCTTAAGAACAGTAAGCAAGTGTGTGGTGTATTTTTACATATGTAAAAAAGTATTCATTTTTTGGATACATTTGGACCACAATTTATTTAAGTTCACTTTTCAAGAGGCAGTATGCAGTATAAATTGAGTCAGTCTCCAGATGACCACCTCTCTACCCCCTCCAATCTTCTTTCTACAGTGCTAAATGTATTATTTCTATTGAATTTAAGTACAAAAATGCCCTGTGCAATGACAATTAATGGATCATCAAGCCAGTACCCATCATAATGAAGTATCAGAAGAGTCCAATTTGAAAAATGGAAGAGAAACAGGCTTTTGGGGAAAGGATTATCTCCTCAGGCTGCAGGCAGTTCCCTTCCCGCTTTATGAGAGGATGCTGAAAGAGCTGATCACTGGCTTCTTTAACCATCTTTGAAAAAAAATTTGACCTAAAACATATGACTCCAAACACTGACAGCATCTACCATTTTCACAGGATTTCAGCTATGGATTATTAAATTGCATATACAAAACTGCAACAACGCAGATGACACAGCTTCCAAAGATGTGAAACCAGTGACACTAGAGCCATTGGTTCTTGCACAAGTACAATCTGTTACCAACACCAAAATGTGACGTTTACCGTCTCCTACCAAAATCAGTTAAGATGCTCTAACACTGATAATTAGTTACCAATCTGTGCTGTTCAGGAAACAGCTGTGTGATATCAAACATTTACAAAGATGTACTGTTTAAAACGAAGAGGACAATGCCACAAAGAAACTCACTTTCCTGTCTCTTTTGCAAGATCACACCAGTCTCTTCGGACTATATCCAGTCCTTTCAGTTCTTGTTTAGTTACATATTTTCCATCTCCTGTTGGTTCCACGGTCAGAGCAGCGTATTTCTTCTTCTTTAACAGTAGCAAGGACTTAAAGATTCCATCGATGTCAATTTCCAACAATTTATAGAGCTTGTTCACTTCATTTTTGATCTGTGAATGCACCAACATTAAAAACAAATGCAACACCTTCATAACGATGGACAGATTTAACTTCCATTTAAAAGTATATCATTCTTAAGTTTTAAAATAAGTAACATTACACACTGTGTGTTTGCATAAACATTTTAAAGACTAATTGGATATTGTTAATCATGAAATTAAGTACACAGTAGTAACTGTGAGCTACTATTAAAATTAAGGTTCACCCACTGGCTTCTTCAGGATTTACATTTTGGTCTGTCGAGCTCCCTAACAACATGAAGCAGGGCAGAGAGGCGTGGGACTGAATGTGACCTTGCCGATACCCAACTCCAGCCCATTTCACTAGTGCAGCTATTCCATCCAGCCTCTCACATAAATTAACGAACAAGGGATTTCAGAGCAGGGATCCACTTAGAGATAGTCATTTAGAATACAGAAATTGCTTTATAAAAAAAAGCAATTTTGTTGTTTTTTTTTTTTTTTTGGGGAGGGAGAACTACCAACTCCAGACCAGAGCTCTGTGTGTACATGTTCAGGAAAAACATCCACAAATGGGGCAAGTGTTTCTTTATACCCTTCCTCACAATATGACTACTTTTTCTACAGACCAATTTCTTTGAGAGGAAAATATGCCACTTTTCTATACACAGGATGTGTCTTATCCACATACAAAAGCTTGAAACTGAACTTGATAGGTTGTCTTAATACAGTTGTCTTAATACAAATATCAGGTGGCTCCACACCTCTTACCTCTATTCAGAGAGAACTGCAACAGTTCAAACTAGCATGTCCCTTCAACAACAAACTTTGCTTCCAGTACACATTCGCCCACTTACTAGATCAGCTAAGAGTTTCCCACTTGTTTTTCTTGCTCCACACATTTTTACTTTACTTTCTTCAATTGAATATCTGCATATCACTGCTTAGACATCTTGGTCTGTCTTCACATGATATACTCTTCATTTTCTTCCCTCTACAACTTTCTTTCCCTCTTGATTTTCAGTATCCCCCACCCATGCTTACTCCTTCAGGATTTCCAGCTCTCTTGTCAGAGACCAGACATCTATGAACTATTCCTTTTCTCATGCCTCATTCAAGTTTTAGATAAATTAAAGTTCTTGTATCATCTAACATATATTCTCACTAAGGCAGAAACAGTACTTTCAGCACATTATCTCACTGTTTTTGTATCCAGTTTTGGGTCCACATTACTAGTTTTAAACCAAAGCTCTCCTTACCAATTTTTCATGTATATTAGCATGTGTATATTTAATTTTTCTTACTCAGATCTCCACTTCTCCTACTGCAGGAACTATCATCACTTTTAATAATCTGTGGCTACTCTTAAAGTCTTATATCCCTTTTTTTTTTTTTTAAGTTATGAAGGACATCATAAAGCAAAACCATTTTGCCAAGGGATTCATGTTTTGCTCGTTAAAGCAAAACAGTCAAACAATTCCTCTGAACATTCTTCTGCTCTTTTAAAAATCTTTTCTATTTTACAGTACAGTATTAAGTGTCCTGGCAAATATGATTGACAAGGATGCACAGAAAATGGGAATCGTATGAAATTCTGCCAAGTTACGACAAAAGGGGCATGCATATAAACAAAGGGGGGCTAAGGGCAGGAGTGATCACAAGCAGAAACCTGTGAGACAAGGCATTAGATGGGAAAATTCAGAAATAAGATGAGAGAATTTTCTCCTGTAGAAAACCAAAATTAATCATTAAATGCTGACAAGTAAAAGCAGCAAGAAACATGTGAAACGATAAACACAAGAACCACCTTTTTATGGCACAGAAGGAACACTGAGAAGCAGAACTTGCACAAATTGCACCCTCAGCAAGTGTGCTGATGATACTAAGCTGGGTGGTGCAGTTGACATGCCAGAGGGACAAGAGGCCATCCAAAGGGACCTGGACAGGCTGGAGAGGTGAACCTCATGAGGTTCAACAAGACTAAGTGCAGGGTCCTGCACCTGGGCAGGGGCAACCAATGTTACCAATACAGGCTGGGAGAGGACATGTTAGAAATCAGCCCACTGGAGAAAGACCTGGGGGTACTAGTCAGTGAGGAGCTGGACATGAGCCACCAATGCACAGCGGCAGCCAGAAGGCAAATCAAATCCTGGGCTGCATCAAAAGAAGCGTGGCCAGCAGATGGAGAGAGGTGATCCTGCCCCTCTACTCTACCCTGCTGAGACCTCACCTGGAGTCAGGTGTCCAGCCCTGGAGCCCCAAGCATGAGAAGGACATGGACCTGTTGGAATGTGTCCAGCAGAGAGCCACAAAAATGGTCAGAGGGCTGGAGCACCTCTCCTGTGAGGACAGGCTGAGGGAGTTGGGGTTGTTCAGCCTGGAGAAAGCTTCAGGGGGACCTCACAGCAACTTTCCAGTACCTGAAAGGGGCCTACAAGGAAGCAGGGTAGGGGCTATTCACAAGGGTTTGTAGTGACAGGACGAAGGGTAATGGCTTTAAGCTAGAAAAGGGGAGATTTAGGTGAGATGTTAGGAAAAAGTTCTTCAGTATGGGGGTGACAGATCACTGCAATAGGTTGACCAGACAAGTGGTGGAGGCCCCATCCTTGGAGACATTCAAGATCAGGCTAGATGAAGCTTTGAGTAGCTGGATCTAGTTTGAGACGTCCCTGCTTATTGCAGGGGGGTTGGACTAGATGACCCTTGGAGGTCCCTTCCAGGCCAGACATTCAAAACTGTGATGCTAGGCTTGAGTGTGTGCTTATTTACGGGCATAAACTTATTCACTTTTGAAATCAAGTACATAATGTGAAAATTTAAAAACCTGTCTCTTGATACAGGATACAAAAACACAAGGGATAAAAAAACCAAGATTTGACTCTTAAAAAAGAATCGTTAAGCAGGCGGCAAGTTCAAAAATCTACCTATTCTTTCAGTAAATCTGAATCCAAGTCAGAAATATTTAACCTATGCTGATGATCCTGTCAAACTTTATAAAAATTATTTAACTGTTCCTCTGTAACATTTAGTCAAAGGGCAGTACAGAGATAAAACCCAAACCAGATTGAAACTACACACATAGAGCCAGAGTAACATTAAACTTCCTCATACACTACTGTATAGACACTTGAAATCATACATAGTCTTGTACATGGCAAACAAGAGAGATTCCTTTATTCTATGCCATCATCTCTCCTGGTACTCAGTTACAACATCAAGACATTCTTCCTTTTTACCATGCTCCTGAGATGCATCTAATTCTCTAAGTGCCAAATTAGCACAAAGGCATAAGTATTAAAAAAAGAAAAACAGAATCACTCTTGCCTTAAAATTACATGACTTTACAAAAATATCTATATTTTCTTTGGTTTTTTAGAACTTCCATAGCTCTCATTTTCATCACAATTTCTTTTCTCTTTCCAAAAAAACTTCTCTTACATCGTCACTTTAAAATGTTCTAAAACATTTCTCACTTTTCTTCCACAATTTCATTGAGCCACAAAACTTCCACATCATCAATTGCCAACTGCTAATCAAACAGATCTCTTCCATATCTAGTATGACTTGGAAATTAATATTTGAATTTACCACTGAAAATCTGATGGCACATAGAGTGTAATATATACTACAAAACTAAGCTGATAGACATCTATCATGTCAAAACAAAAATCATTAAAATCAAAATTGCATTCACATTGTAATTGGAACTAATGTGGCATAACTGTACCTTCCATTTTGGCTTACTGAGTATTCAGATACCAGATAGTCTTCTGGTAACTTACAATTGGTAAAAAAAAAAAAAATCATTATACAATAAAATGTTTCAATTTACTTTTAAAAATGTAGAGGGTAGCTATACCTGAAGATAGGGCACCAAGCTTTTACTACTCCAAAACTTCCCTACAACGTCAAGTTCTTCTTCCTCACGGCCTCCTTTCTGCTTATGCCATGGAGTTGTCTCATAATAGCATTGGCTCCACTCAGTGTTATAACAGAGACATGTAGGAAAGCTTTAAAAAGAAAAAATTCCTTACCTTGTTCCCCAGCTTGAAGACCTCATCCAAATTGGTGCTATTAGTGTTTATCATAATGGAATCTGTGTCTCCATAAATCACTTCAAGGTTCATCTAAATGAAACAAACTGCTTTGAGATCCAAAATCAAACCACTCCATCTTTGTAAAGTCCCACCTCACTTTCAAGAATGAAAACTAATTTTATCTGTATATCATCCCTTAAATACCAAAAAGCAGAAAAATTTAAAGTTTTTACTTAGAACTCTGTACATTTCATTAAGATACATTTGAATTTAAAGAGAATAATGAAACAGACCACTGATATGCTTGGGGGAAAAAAAAAAAAAAAATCACTGTTCAGTTGTGTACTTCATATAAGTAGTTAAAATTTTACTAAATGACTGCTAGAAAAATAAGTCAATAAACGAGTTTAATCTTGAGAAACAGCAGGCACACTAATCAGAAATAACTCTGGACTGCTAGGACACAAGAAGATCACTTGGACTCAAAGACTGCTGGACAAACTCAGACTATTCAGATGGGGCATTTAGCCAGTGTGCTTGACAGGTAATACCCACAGCCAGGTAGCCTACCTATTTGCAGTCATCACAATATTATCGCAAAAAAATCACTTCTGGATTAAAAAAAAATTAATAATACCTAGCTACTCTATTTCAAACAAATCTAGTCAAAGTATTGGCTAGTGGATACAGCACCTGAGAATACCACAGTTTTGTACAGATTAGGCTGCTCTTGTTATACTTCCTCAGATCATGCGTGGAGTCATATTTCCAATTTTCTGCTCCCATCTTTTTTTTTTTCCTGTTGTAATCTAATTACCTGTGTTAGTCCTCCCCTGAGCAGCAAATCTTTCAGGGGACAAGGGACTCTTTCTGGATAAGGATCTGGCTACTGTGACCCTCAACCTTAGTATCGCCAGGTTGAACTACTGAACAAAACTACATCTGGAGATCAGCACAAACACCTACTTTATTCCCTCTGACTGACACACTATATTTAGTGTCATCTCTCCTCATTCTCAGCCTTGTAACAATTCAAATACCCTACCTGGAAAAACTGTGTTCAAACACCAGCTAGATTGCTATAATACTCTGGGATAACGGAGCAAACTCTAGACAAACTAAGACACTAAAAAAGCCTGAGGTGCATATGAAAGGCATAGCAAGGAAAGAGGTCCAAAAAAAAAAATAAACACTAGGAAATGCAACCAAAAAAAAAAAGGGCAGATGCATCCGATTACATAATACTAACTTGAGGAAAAAAAAAAAAAAAAAAACCAAAAAAAAAACCAAAAAAAACACCCACAAACCTTGATGTCTTCAGTGGTGGAAAATCAATGCAACTCTAAAAACTGTAGCATGGCTATGTCCATGTTAAACTCCATATAGGCAAAAAACCCACCCTGTTACAGAGTTTAAAGGATGCCAAAAAATCAACTGTAATAAAACACCAGAACGCTTGGTGTAACAGGTCTATGAGTAAACTCTAATTAGCACTGTTGCTAATTTGCTTGAAACAGTCATACATAGGCTTCAAGCAGCGGCCAGATCATATCTGTGGCAGGAAAAGAAAAAAAAGCTATAATCCATTAGGAAGGATTACATTTGTAAACCAGGCATCCTAAGAAGTGATTTCAGGTCTGTTTGGGTTACGGTTCTCCTAGAATAAAAAAACTACACCAGGTGTGCTCTTTAAGGGCTGTTGTTTAATGAAAATGCTCAGCATTACCTTTTGCACCATCTCCTTGGTATGCATCAAAATCTGAAACGAAAAAAAATAATCAAAGATTAGCGTATGATATAATTACAAGCTAACACATGCAAACATATCCATTAGGTTGCTAACTCCAAATGCTCTCACCTTTCAAAACAAAGCAAATCACCTCTCTCCTGGCAACACACAGTCACCTCAATACTCCCATTACATGAGTAAATTCTCATCTGACCTTGTATTAATGCTATTATTAACTCCCCTAAAACAAGATTAAAACAAATCTCAAAATTGTATGTGCACACACACATTCTACCTTAGGAAAAAAAGAACATTGAATCAAATGCTCAAATAAAAACTAATCGGGAAGTGCCAGAATTAAGCCTCTTTCAGTAATTTAGGTCAGTCATCTCCTTCATATCCATCACCTTAACTCTTGATGTTATTGATTTTTTTTTTCCCCCCAAAACATCCTGTCTTACGCAGTACAGCCTGGATGATGCTCCCGTAACAAGAACCTTGTCAAAAGGCTGATTAACCTTGTAATGATATCAAAATGGGTCATCAAAAAGTAAACTTGGAGAAACCAGAGCTAGGACAAAGAGATGGAATGGAAATAGGATACAGATGTTGAATCAATGGGCGAATCTGTGTGCTACCAAGTTTGTTCCTCAGCCAAGTTCCCTGAATAGCAACTCTCATGACCTTAGAAATAGCTATAGAGACATCACTTGAGTGGGCTACTGCTCCCCCATCTCTAATATAGGTCAGCATAGTGGAGACGGGTGGAGGAGCATGTCATCTGAAGCCACAGGTACAGCTGTAGCACAGGAAAAAAAAAGAAAAACTGGCTTGATGAACAAAATCCATAACTGCTATAGCAGGAAGGGTTTGGAGAAGTTTTCACAGTTGCATGAGAACCATCATCTGGTCCATTCCCTCAGTTACCTGACCATGTTTCCACCGTACTCCCCATTTTCTTTCTCATCAGCACTCTAGTACTCTGGCACACAGCTCCAGATTCCACCTGCTCAGTCCCAGTTCCCTGGTTTCAGTCCTTTCCATCCTCACTCAGCATGAACCTCAGCTTTTTTCAGCTAGTCCTACTACTCACATATTTATACTTTTAATTTTCTTACAGAGGATTACTTCGAGCCACTTGTTACAGCAATTATAGACCAGAGTCTGTTAAGTGAATACAAAGAATTTGGTACACTAGCTTTAAAGACAGGCAGGCAACACATTATTTTTCATGCACTAAACTGCAACACTCCTTGGCCATTTTTTCCAAAAAGGCAGAATTATAACTTGTAGTCACCGTGACAGGGAGCTGAGCAGTAGAAATTAGCAAGGATGAAGAAAGAAAGAGGACGAACAAGCAAAATCTGGCCATGCTCAGTGGGAATCCTTTCCACCTTCAGGGAAACCTCATGATTTTTATAAAGCAAAGGAGCCTAAAATAAATTCAAGAGTTTGGACTATTGCGATATTGAGTACTGCTATTGCATCAAGCAGTTCTGAAACAAAGGTGAAATGTCCATCTCTCCATAACAGTACCCAAAAAGGATGACAACATGGTAAATCCTTCAATATTAATGGCAAATTTCTTTAATATTTCTGAACCTTAAACAAGCACAGTGATGAATATGAAAGCGTGATGCTCCGCTATACTTTTTCAGTTTATTTTAAATTAGAAAATTTATGCACTGAAAGCTATATTCCCCCAGCATTCTTAGTTCCACAATGCTTGACTTTGCAAACTTAATATTGTCTTACAACAAAATTTCTCCTCAGACACATTCTCTATCCACTTCTCATTTTCAAAGAGAAATCGCTGCATGTAAGGATGGACTCATTATCCCAAAGTACAAGGACATGAGCTGACCAAACATAAGATACCCTTCCCTTCAAGGCATTTAAGTAAAGATTAGGTGTCAAAGTTACATCATGGTTTGGAACAGCTGACCCACAATGAATGTCTTTATTTGGGTTACTTCCCAAGCACCTAAAGGATACCTAATGGATTTACACTCTCTGGGTCAAGTTCAAAACACCCAGTTGGTTTAAAGACCATCCCCACTGATGTTGCAAACTAGGTACTCAGACAATGTGGTGCCTGAACTCTGCTGAATCCCAAACTGCAAAAAGCTCATCTGGCCCCAATGTTCAACATAAACAAAGAAGAGAAAAATGATGAGTTTTGACCGTAGATTCACTCTAGGCTGTATATGCTCAGATGCATCCAATTCCATTTCAATCAGAAGTTTAAAAAAAAGATATCCCACTCCTATTCATTTCCCAGTGAGTGGTTCGGGCGGTACCACCCCACCACCTTTCCACGGAGTTTTGACATTCTTCTAAAGACACTGGTACATGAAATCAAATTTCGTACACAGTAATCAGAATGCCAGCTTATTCACTACCCCACCCTCCCTTACTTTCACTTATTAGCTAACTTCTCCAGAGAAAGGCTACACTTTCCCCTTAGTACTCCAAAAGCAAACAGGAGTCCCTGGAACAAAAAAATTGGACAGAGAAATTAAGAGTTTAAACAAAAAATAAGGCCTACCATTTTTTCACTTGATAATCTCTGGAATTTTCTACTTCATTCTCTAAAATATCCTTTTAACTCTTAATAGATAGAGTTAACATTATTTTTTTTTTTTTTAAAAAGGACTACCGCCTACTAAAAAATTTGTTTGGCAGCATGAAGACCATTTCTCAATAGTCCCTGAGGACAACAGTGGATGTATGTAATAAGAAGAGGGTCACAGACAAGTTAGCTTCATCAAGTGACTGGCATATGCTAGAGCTACCCATTCTGACAGGAGATGACTTGTAAGTGCCAATAGCTACAAAAGAGAAGGTTATAAAGCCTTGCTAAATTCATTAATAAGGCAGTCGGTAGTTATCTGATTTCACAGCAACACCTGCATATTTATCTTCTCATTACCAATTGCATGATGGAATTTTTTTCAAGCACATTTCAAAAATCTGCCAACTTCAAGTGTAGGAAAAAAAATAAACTTTGTAGTTAATTTTTCCCTTAACAAAGTACAGCTGTTGAGAATAATTGTTCAAGATCTTACCCTGTAATGTCAACTGCAGCAGAACAAAGAGTATTTAATTAGCAAATCTATCCAGTAATTCAACACCTATTATATAAAATGCCTTCGTGATTTTATTCAGGATAATTTGCTAAGAGGGTTATTACTGACATTCAGATGAAATTTAAAATTCCTACGCAAGTCGAGTCATAATAGCAGTAATGATCCCCCCAATCAGGAGATACTGTGTCACACAAGGTTCTTTTGCAATGCAGCAGCCGATTTCCTGACTTCTTAATTCCTGGGCTCAGCTCAGTGAGAGCCCTTCATGCCAATATTTCAGTCAGCAATACATCCTTAATGGGACTCTATTAAAATACCTAGAATAAAAATGACTTTTTTTTTGTTAAAAAGAATGACAGCACTGCTATCATATCAATCATTAGCAGTTTCTCAGAAATGCACAGAAAAGGAAGGGAGGTTTATAGTGAGGCTGGGAAGACAGAAGAAAGGAGGAAGAGAATAGGAAAATTGTTACCCGGTAGTTTCCTTTTGCAAATAATATTGCGCTGCTCACAAGAGCTGAATTGTCTCCTATTGCAGGCAACCCAAGTAGGAAGAATTAATTGCCTGGCAACCCATCTGTACAGCCATGCCCCCTCCCCCCCAGCAAACATATACTTCTAAAAACCTGTGAACTTCTCAGCACAGTGAACATCTGTGAAATTCTGGTTTAACTTTTTGCTTGTAAAAGGGAGACCAGCGCCGCACGTTCTCTCACCCATGAACTGCCAGTCAATAGAAAAGGAAAGTTTGTAATTGCAGACAAGCAATCATCAAACTGCAAGATTCCCTGTCCTAATTCTACTCCAACTAGCTAATTGCTTAATTAATAAGGACGTGACTTATAAAGGGAATGATTAGAAATAAATAAATATAAAAAGAACAGCTTCACTATTATCCATTACATCAAGTGTTTTTAAAGATTCCTTATTTATAAACCACCAAAGAGCACCTTCTGACAAGAGGATGTTTATGTGAAAACAAGCTCAGGTACCAGAGTTAAAAAACAAAAGGATAGCGCACAGAACTAACACAGTGATGCAAAGATTTCTCCTGAAAACACACATTTTCTGTAGATTCTTCCTTCACTGTAAACGTGAAGGAACTGAAAGGGAGAGTTAAGACCAGAATGAAAAGACTGACCAGAATGATTACAAAAATACTGCACTAAAGGTACATTAAAAAAAACAAACAAACAAACAAAACAAATCTACACTTATGCATTCAGTTTGCACAAGGAGAAAAACTAACACTCTTAGGGCACTGGCAAAAGATGTAATTTTGAAGACTACCTGTAGTTGTCTAGTGTAGTAGATATATTTTTCCACCTCAGCTGTTTACTTGTGCAATTATATAGTAAGAAAATAATTCTGTCTTCAGCTTTAGTAATTCCTACTAGCTAGTCCTTCCCATGACACAGAGCAACAAATGGTCAATAGCCACGTTCCAGTATGTAGCACCATTCTCTAAGCTACAGAAGTAGTATTTCTGAACCTCTCTATTTTTGCAACCTATTCATTAGCTTTGCTAATACTTTGTAATAAGTAGCCTCTAGAACTAATAAACCATGGCCAAAGAATGCTGCAAAAAGATTTTATTGAGGAGGATTTAAAAAAAAAAGGTTTCTATTGCTGGACAAAAAGGCACATGTGCCATAAGCAAAAGTGAAAGAAAGATGGAAGCCCTGTTTGAGGAACAAAGCATCACAATTTAGTCTTTGCTTTAGACAACAGACTTGATTTAGAAGTTTTAGTGACCAGATTCAAGTAGCTAATAAGTTTTTTTCAAAGAGCTTTTACTGAGATTTGCTGTACTTAGACAATGCATTCAAAGTTACATTCCCAAAAATGTACACTCTTAAGAAATGTTAGCAGCATTAGAAATACATCCCACGCCGCCAAAGCTTTCCCTTCTAGGTTTTTCTTTTTTGGTCTGTCGTTGCTAGAAACACTGGAATTAACTGTCCATTAACTCCACCCAAACTTGACAGACATTAATACAACTTTGATGGATGCTGTGCATAAAACCAGTATTGGATAGTGCACCAAAACCAAAAGGAGAATGGTTCCAGGGGCTGAATCAGTGTACACAAAGATTCACTGATAGGTAGCTATGTGCCAACAGAAGGTAGGATCTTCTGCCTCACAAACAACAGAAAACACACAAAAAGGCAGCAATAGAACTGAATTAGAATAGAACAGAATTGTGCTGAACACAACAAAAATCATGTACCTTTGTCACATTTTGACAAGGAATGCAAAGATGACAGTGAAACATTGAAGATGATGCTGTGAATCAAATTACAATCTGAAGACAATGCTCCCTTGGTGCCAGAAGCAATCATATCTTTACAATTCTACAGTGCCTCTATTTCAAGTATTTGTGGTGAATTTCACTGAAGAGGACAGGAAAGCTAGAATTAATTCCTTACTAAAATTTTACAATTATTGGTTATTCTGCACAATATATTATGAACCATGCTACACTAAAGCATATTTTGCCTATTTTGGAAAGGATTATTTTGATATTAAGATGAAAGAAACAACAACAAAAACTAACTCCTATAGTTTTGGACAAAAGTTAAAAAAAGAAAAAAAAAGAACCACCAGTAAAAACTTTGTGTTGGAAGTTCATTTCAAACCTTGGAAATGGAGAAACTGCATGAGCAGCATCAAAGTTAAGCACTCAAGTGTGCAGAAGGTAACTGATCCAGTTCTGACCTTACTTCATGTTCCCAGAAGGAACAAGAATAAAATGTCTGGATGGATAACTAGCTGTGGAAGATACCTGTGCAGCATGGGCATCTCCTAACCCTCCAGAGTCCTCTGAGAGAAACCAAACACCAGAGTCAGTGGTGGCTCCTATAGAAGAACCAGGGCTCACAGCCCACACACAGAATTATTTGCTTTCTGACCAACTCATTCAAAACTGAAAACTTAAATGAATGAAGAATCGGGAAAAAATTTTCCCTGTTTCACTGCATGAAAAGAACAAGAGCTGCAGCACCTAAAACCCCTTGAAGAGCACAGTACTCAGTCAAACCAATTTCAGCTCATTAACTCTTACGAATATATTTTAATTTAAATCCATTAAATAGATCTACGCTTGATGAACATGTTGTACTTAACTGTAAGATGCAAAGGTAGTTCTGCTTAATAAGAAAACCTTTTGTGCATTTCAAGTACACTGCAACTACATCAAAAGCAAACCCTACCAGAAGCCATAAGTAAATACACTTCTAATAAGCAAGAATATGACAAGCATCATTTACTACTTCCTAATAAAACCAAAACACGTGTTAAGTTATTCAATATTTAAATGCATACAGACAAGTATATTCTCCTTAGAGAAAACAGCAGCATTTGTTTCAGTGAAATGAACAAACATTTCAACAGGAAATTTTTATTTTTCTTTGTTTCCCAAATTGAGATGGTTTAACACCTTCAGCAATAGAGAGTCAATCTTTCATTAGAAAATATAAAACAAGATGAACAGTAAATAAAATTAATTACTTATATACCATGGCTTCCTGTTCAGTGAGACAAGTTAAAATCCAGTCAAGGTTTAAGCCAGAGCAGAGATCATCCTCCAAATAACAGCAAAATCTATTCCCAAGTAGGAAAAAATAACCATAATAAAACCATAACCAAAATAACCATCATCCACATCAGGTTTAAGTTTAGCTATAGTTTTAGAAATTATCTTTCAAATATGTATGTGTCTCAGTCTTGAGGTGATAAGAATTAAAGCAGTCTCATCTCCCAGCCATAGTAACCATTATCTCATAGCCATATAACTAGATGTCCTAGAGAAATCAGGAAGTAGGTCTCAGAAACAATAGAGAAGACAGATTTTTAAAAAGATCAAGTATATCTGTGAACCAGAAAAAGAAATAGAGCTAATACTCTAAAGACTGAAATAACCCTAAGCAGTGGATAAACTATCCAAGAAAATTACAAATTCCTTGTGAATCAAATCTACACCTTCCTTTCTTTGCTGGTGGGTGGTTTCGAGTTTGTTTTTTGTTTGTTGTTTGTTCATTTATTTTAAGTAAAAAAGCAGAAAACAGAGAACTTACAACACCACAAGGCACTCCACCCCTAACTGCCAAATGTTAATTAAAATTCCATTTTAAAAAAAATAAAGGTGTGTTACAAAAAAGGCCCTTTAAAGCAACAAGGGAACATGGAGTTGCCAAAAGTGAATCTGGACTGCTTTTGTGAGGTTCTCCTGGTCAGCATCTTTTAAGTAATAACCTCAACTTTTGTGCTTTGAGAAAGGGGAATGTTTGGGGGAAGACAAGCAAGTGCTAGAAAGAGAAAAACAGGTGCAGAAAACACTTGCTACCTGATGAGCATTCTTAAAAGAAAAAGGATTTCTACTGAAAAATACACTGCCTTTTGCTGGAAGAACAATAGGCATTTTGCAAGAATTATTCCGAGAGCAAGGCAACTTCTCTCTAGATACAGTTATATTCACTGAAAACGATCCTGGACTTTTATAGGAAATGAGAGGACATGCTAGTCTTGGTAATGAAGAGATTGTGTGAACACTGTGTCCATCAAAAAAATCTTTGTAAGTGGTTTGAACTCCTTTAAAACTGAACTGCTCTTTCATCATGACTAAGTGCTTGTCTATCAAAGCAACATCTATTCAAATTCAGAGAAGTATTTTAGCCTCTAATTACCCTCTAAAGAAAGTTCTCTTACCCGATTTCTTAAACATGATGCAAGATTTTCATAAAGCATATAATTTTGTTTCATTAAATTAGATATATTTAGACAATATGACAGTTGTTTTTATGAAGTTAAACAATACTCATTCATCCTCCATGGTTGCGCTGCTGGTGTTGGCGGCAGGGTTTGGTTTTTATGTTCATGGGCATCTGTCTGAGGACCAAGAATTGCTTGGACGAGGCAGAATCCATCTGACTATGTGAGGCAAAATGATCTGTGCCAACAGGTTGCCCAGCCTGGTAAGGAGCACTTTCAACCAGGACAGATGGGGCAGGAGTGCACACCCATGAGGAAGCTGCAAACCACAACGGTAAACAAAGGACAGGCCATCATGTGAACAGGAAGGACCTTGCAATCAACAACACAGGGCCAAGAGTGGTCTTCTTCAAGCATGTTTCTGTAAGTAAGGGAGTGCCTACAGGACAGTGTTACGGAGAAAGCCCTCGCATTTTTTTAGGGTACCAGTAGTGGCTGCCTCTCTAAGGACCTGTAAACTTCTGCACTCAGCACGGGGAGCAAAGAGGAGGAATTAGAAGTGTGCATGCAGTTACTGGGCTATGACTTCACTGGAATCATAGAAACATGGTGGGAAACAGGATGCTCAGAGGCGGTTCCTAGGGCCAGAAAGAAAGAAAATGTCAAAGCTATCCTCAAGACTGGCAAGGAGGAGGAGATTCCAGGAAACTAGAAGCCAGTCAGCCTCATCTCAAGCGCTGGGAAAAGGTGATGGAGCAACTCATCGTGGAAAGAACTGTTTTTCCAGATGCAAAATGAATAAGAAGGTGCTTGGGAGTGTTCAGCGTGAATTTACAAAGGGAAATGATGCTTCACCAAGGTGGCGGCTTCCTATGAAGAGACAGATGATGGCTTGGTGGACAAATGACACGTGGAGTGCTGCGTTCAACTAAGCTCCTCGGTCTGAGAAAGAGGTGCACATTCTAGAACAAGTCCAGCACAGGACCACAAAGATAACTACAGGGCCTGGAGCATCTGTCATGTGAGGAGAGTCTGAGAGACCTGGCACTGCTCAGCCTTGAGAAGAGAAAGCTCCGGAAGAGTCTTATCACTGATAATGACAAGCTACTTCTATGTATCTGATGGGTAGGAGTAAAGATGACAGCGGCAGAGTCTCCTCATTGGTTCCCAGTGAAAGGGCAAGAAACAACAGACATAAATTGAACAAAAAAGAAATCCCTTAAAATATGAAGTCTTGCTTTGTTTAAATACAAGGAAAAGAGTCTCTGCTATGAGGACTGCAGGTTCCGCAGAGAAGCTGCATATTCTCCATGCTTGGAGATACTCAGATTCCAACCTGACATGGTCCTGACCAACCTGTTCTAGTTAGGCAAGGAGAGTTGAACTAAATTTTAAGAGATGCCTTCCAACCTCAGCTATTCTATTAGTCTGTGATCCTCAAGGATCTATCCTGACATATTCTTTACAGTTAAGAGTAAATAGACTGTGTTCTGCAGGTACCCTTTTAAGAATCAAGTAATGCAAAAACATGCTCATCCCTCAGCTGAGGGAACTTGGCACATGCAATTTTGACTCTCCCATGGAGCCAAGTCTAACAGAAGATACGATCTCCTGATGGACAGACACTCCGTGTGACTCAGTGCAAACTTTTAAATTAGGTTGTCTCTCTGCTCCAAAGAAAAGGATCACTCTGAAAGCCTCTGAAATAATCTGTTCCAGACATGATCCATTGTAAAGCCTCTCTGATTAAGGAAGGAGAACTTGCTTTACATTCATCTTCCTAACTATTCTGGGATGTTCAGGTTTCCACCAAGCTGCTCAAATGCAAAAGATGAGAGATCAGGTGTGTACAACTGCCTAAAAGGTTCACAACTGTACTTAAAGCATGTGGTGAAAGCAAGTCCTTTTAGGATTGCCTACAAGATGAATACTGCTGCAGCAAAGAGAAGTAAGAGAGTAAGTTCTTCATCATGCAGGAGCATATCCAAAAAGTGATGGAAAATAGGAAAACTGTTGCTGCAAGTAGAGAAACCTTAGTGTTTGACATTGTGCCACTTTTCCTGCTTAAAAGTGAGAGAAATTCAACAAAGATTATTCCAATTCCAAAGAATGGTGAAACCTGAATTAAATGAGCACTTATAACCAATGAAGATTTTTGCCAAGGTATTTATGCACGACTAAATAACTACCAGTGCTCAAGACTCAACCTCACAACCACATTTGGTACTGATCAAAGTAGTGAAAAAGTAGGAGCAGGGTAGGTACCATCTCCAGTATGTCCAAACACCAGCCAATGTATTACAGTGGCTCCTACACAGTCTCTTCTGACTAGCCCCTGTGGCAGTTCTTAACTGCTGCCTTAAGTGGTATCAGGGAAAGAAAACAGTTTCAGCTCTCCATGGGATGCTTAACCTTTCCTGCTTCAGGCAGCACCTAGTGATTGCCCCAAGGATTTGAAAAGACAACGAGGAACATGCATGGCTAATAGCATCAAGTCTCAGTCAGATTTCCCATTTGTTCAGTGTGACCTCTGTACAGCACTTGATGAAGCTGGCTTGGACACAGATGGAAAGAGCTCCTGAGGGTCTGTCAGAGTCAGGCACAGTCTTTTTAGATTATCTCTTCAAAACGAGCTTCCTGAATTCTCTAGCTATGTGTAAGGCAAAGGAAAAAAAAAAAAAAAAAAACCAACAAAAAACCAAAGTAAGCATTTACGAAAGCCAGAAATAAAATCTAGTGGCCTCCCAGACGATTAAAAGATGTATGGCTAATTTCTGCCATACATTTAGATCTCAATGTAGCATTTTTTTCCCAAAAAAAGAGTTTGTTTAAGGTTTTCAGCTATTTTTAAACTAACTACAAAAGAAAATTACTAGTTAACAATTCCAAATTGCTTGTTAAATAGGACTTGCAACTGTAATTCAGGAATAGGAACTGTAGGGTGGGTTGGGGCAACTTCACGTTCCAGACTTTTCCTACAAGGACATGTAGAAAAAAAATGCCCACATCCATGGAAACTATCCACAGACATCCACAATAACATACGTATTATAGACACTTAAAGGACCTAAGGATGGACCCGTATTTGATGTTATGGAGCTCCCACAGAAACTAAACCATGCTCCATAGCAGTTTTGTTAGCACTCCAATAGAGAAAAGCTGAGATTCATACAAAACCAAATTCCTGAAAGGCATCACCTCATTATCAGCCTTTAAGATTTCAGCATTTATTGGTCAATTTGTCAACCACCTGAAGTTGCAGTCTAGGGCATTTTTAATACCATTTGCAGCCTGTCTGATAACCAAGGACACTTGCACTGATTTTAAAAACAGAACAAAATCAGAGAATGCTTACCAAAGCATACAATTTAATTTTTCAGGACCATGAACTCATGCAAAGAAATGACAGTTTCAGAAGTTACTTTCATGCATTAGTGTGTCGTTAAGCACTCCACGTACAGCCCACCCATTTCAGTATTTAGAGTTTTGAAATTAATAGCAGTGTGGCTTCATTACTAATGAAGCCAAGTTGTTAAGCTGTCATTGTGTAATACCACAGGATATGGGTTTGTTTGTTAATTGTAAAGAATATGGAAATATGAAGACTAAGAAAACAAACAGATGTATTTAACCTTTCAACGTGACCCTCTAGGAATCCAATCCAAATACTGACTTTTAGCCACATATCAGATTAAAGTAGAGGAGTTTTGTCACTCACTTAATCCACATAATTCACCTAAAATGATATTGCTCAACAGGAATACATTTCTATTCTAATGATGAAAAAACCCTAATTACAAATGCAGCTAAAGCATGCTACCTCCATAAATCCATTACTGCAAGAGAGGCATGCTGATTATTTTTTAAATCCTTAATTTGTCATTTCGACCTACTGTTATCTCATTTGTAAAGAATTCAAAACACATTTGCACAAAACTAGATTTCTAAAACATTAGCAATGTTTATAAATCTCTCGCTTATTTCCTTACAATTTGACAGGATTGATTTTGTGCTACATACTTTAACTCAATCAATTTTTGACTTTGGAAGTTTTCATTTCACTTCATCCCACAAATTCTGTTAAAGAAAGAACATCACAACCTAAAGGTTTTGTTTAATCTAAAAACATAGCTAACATGCTTTCCTAGTTCTTATTATAGGAGTTTGAATCATTAATAAAAAAACTCAGCTTTCACTCATATGCCAAGGAAGCCTTCTTTCAAAGCTCTCTCTTGCTCTTAGTTTTCAGTTTAAATAGAAGACACCAGCACTAATTTACATTATTGTCACACCAGTCATTCAATATCATTAGAATTATAACTGAAATGAGACCTGCAGGGCCCTGACAGAAGTTTTGGTGCCAACGGAATAATCCAACCACAAGCACTGGTGACTGTGGCTTGATTTCATCCACTGCTATTAGATACAAATGTTGCTAAGCTTCATTTTAGTGCCTTTAGACTACTACAGGTGCCCAAAATAAACAAACCAACCAACCCACCCCCCCAAACAGCAGGAAAGACAGGGATATGTTGTAAGAATAGAAATCTCTGTAGAAATTTTCTGGTAATTTAAGACCTGGTTTGAACTAAAAAATATATAAACAAAATTACAGAATCACAGACTGGTTGAGGTTTGAAAGGACCTCTGGAAGGTACCTGGTCCAACCCCCCAGCTCAAGCAGGATCACCTAGAGCTGACTGGCCAGAGCTGTGTCCAGATACCTTTGAGTATCTCCAAAGACAGAGACTCTCTGGACAACCTGTGCCAGACCTCAGTCACCCTCGCAGTAAAAAAAGCACTTCCTGATGTTCAGATCCAGCCTCCTGTGTCAGTAAAAACAAACAAAAATCTACCAGTCTTACCATCAAAATGACATAAACACCCTGATAAAAGCCCAGCCATATTCATTTTAGAGAACAGAAGAATATCAAGTGTGCATAAAAAAAAAAAAAAAAAATAATCAAGATTTCCCCGATTTTTTGCTTATGAAAAAAGACATTAAATCTGCTGGGTGAAAACAACTGCCCACCAGTCTTCAGGACACTGAAGAGATATTACTGCTTTCTGACACTAACTTGGGTATGTCCTGATGAGCTACAAAACAGGAGAGTCAAAAGGATTTTCACAAGAAATATACAAGCAATATGGCTGATAAGACATCTGTCTTCTTTTATAGGTCATGTTCTTTTCTGAAGCAGAGTATCCTGAAGTCCTTTATGTTTATTAACTTAGACATTTATTTTGACCATAAGTATTCATAGGAAAACGTACATTTTACTATGCCAAATTAAGAACCAACCACAATCTGACCAAGATCAATAAAAGCATTACCCTAAAATATTACCTACTATGGACTTTATTACATGTTTCTCAAGATTATGATCTTATGATACTGGCAGCTAAAGTCTTAAAAAGAAGGGCGGGAAAAAAAAAAAAAGGCTGAAGTGAACCTTGACAGTTCATCTACTCGTCCATCAATGCATGGTTATCCAGATTAACTGCATGCTTGTAACGGATCAGACATCCTATCCACCTGAACTACCATGATTTCTCTTTCAGCTCTCCCTTTTCATGAGCAGTTGCTCTGCTACAATCCATCACATAATAAAATTGTCACAAAGCTGAAATATGGCAAATTCAAAGTATTTGAATATTTATTTGATTAAAGTATAGAAGATTATCCTTATACGGTCAAAGTACAGAAGCTTATCCAGTAGAAGATAAAGGTAATTAACATCTCATTTCAAAGCTTTTCAAATAAGCTTCATCCCAACCACACTGTAAGAGTTCTGCACTGAAGAAGTTTCTAATTTTCATTCAAAAAGGCACACCTGGCAGGCCAACAGTAACTGTATGAAAGAGAAAACAGAAGATAAAGATGCATTCAGATCAAGCAAAAACCATGTTCCCCGCTCTCTTCCACATGTGCTCTAGTCATATCATCAGCTAAGTAATATCTGACTAAATGAGGTACACTTGCCCTAACAGAAAGAGGTAATTAAACAGGTTAGATAGAGGAGAAAAGACGCTTAAATTGCCTAGAAGTTGAGCAATAAAAACAACGTACAGAGCTTGTACCATACAGACTTCTAAAGTGACTTTTGAAAAGTGTTTGCTGACATGGCTGGTGGCTGAATTTTCAAGCTTCAACAAAACCATCACACAGGTAATTTTTCTACAACAGCAAAACAAAATCTCCAGTCTAAGCTGGTTATTTAAACTGGGCCTGTCTTCCACCAGATTACAGGGTCAAGTTCCCTGGCACTGACACAATGTATATGTAGTTGGGATTTCTGCGAAAGATGTTGCCTATTTCAAGAGAACACTGCTGTCTCTGGTATTAAACATTTTTATTTCCATATATGCATGCATCCTTTTCTCCTAAGGCTTTTCATTGTGCTGCAGAAGGCACCATAAGCAACAACAGGAAAACAAGACAACTAACAAAGACTTCTATGGGATCCCTGGTAATAAAAGGAAACGGCTCATATATTAAACAAAAACGTTAAAAGCTGTTACCAATAACTAAATTCTACATGATGAGAACAGTAAAGATACTGGCTAGTAGTATGTCTTCAAAAACTGGTGGAACTAACATGGAGTGGAACTAATTTGGCTCGTGTCAGAGACAAGCCAACTTAAAATGAAATGTTCCAGAAGAAACATTAAAACCTGCAAACTATTTGTCTTTCAAAGGATGACATTTCACAAAACCCACCTCCAATTCCAACAGCAAGTAATATTTGAGGGGCTTGTGAGGCAGACATCTTCCATACTAATGTCTCCCTGGAGAAAAATCAGGGACATCTACACCCAAGGAGTGTATCATGAATCCAAGTCAGTAGTTCCCAGTGAATACTTGAAAGGAAGAGGTTACAAGGTTTTACGGTGAGCTGTCCCTCACCCTACTCTGCCAAAATAACAGGTGTATCTTGGAGCAGAAGCAGATTCAAAAAAATACTCCAATTGCTGCTCCTGCAGCAGAGATGGGAATTTACAATCGGCTGTGGGAAGCACCACCCCACTGGCCCCGCTTCTGAAACACCAACAAGGGCTGCATCATAAAGGACTTACACACTGCATACCATAAACCAAGAACACAAATTATAATCTTAATCTTGCTTTCAAGCCCTGTCTTTTCAGGCCTCAGTATAGATTCTCCTACCACAGAAAGCATTAAGTGTCAAAGGGTTCATAGACTTGTCTCACTGATTGATTCGTAGTCTAACTGATTTGTAAGGCTAATTAAGACATGGCCAAACTGTGTCCATGTCTTACTTAACATTAGTGTTCAAGCAAGTTTTGCACAATCTGATTAAAATTGACTAAAAGTGTCTTACTTCAGTAATCACTTAGAATGAATATTACAGTAGCAGGATCAAGCACACGTCAGGCCTCAGTGGATATGAAAAGGGCTTATAGTAATAGGATTTATAAATCCACCACATTAGGTTAATGGCTAAATGATTTACATGTAACTTTTCCCCCTCCTCCTCACCCTTCAACTCGCACACAAAAAAAATCCTATATTTGGCACTTTTAACTATGAGTGGCAAGGCAAAAACAGACGTTCTTTTTAATTAGCTGAAAATTAAAAGCCATAAGTGATCCTTCATTAACTCCTTCATAGCAGAAATAATCAATTAGATTTTTATAAAACCCGAATGCTTGAAGACCCTAATGACCCATTTCAAACAAACACAAACAGCTATCTACATGCGCATAATGAAGCTCGTATGGTTTGAACCAATAAATATGCAACTGATAAAAGTGAGATCCTTATTCCATATAAAATTGGCAGTAATGGAGTTCTTCATATGACTATTTTCAATTGCAGAGAAGACTAAAAGCCCTTGCTCTTTCTCAGCCAGCAATTTAATCCAACAGTTAGTAGCAGTTACTAATGACACTGGAACATAAATGGCTTAAAGCCAACCCTCCCTCTTTGCAAGTGCTGGAATGTCCTACACCATGTGGTAAACCAGGTGCTTTGTTTTGTTCTTTTGGCAGCTAAAGCTTTCATTTTCTAGAAATTTGAAAACACAGTCATTCAGCTGAGCTTTTGCAGCAGCAGTCACTTGCATTGGCTTCATTCTCTGGATACAGGCACAGAAGTAGTTCATCCCGAAGTCCTACCTGTCCCCCACCTCTCCTGGAAGCTAATACTAGGTCAGGTGAGAAGAGTGAAAGTTCCAAGTTAAATGCACACCACCCTTACATTCAAGCAAAATTAATTAAAAATTGTTGGATAACAAGGTCAACATTTCTCAGTGATACAGTGCTTTGCATTTTCAGGTCACTGTACACAGACATTAATAAATGAATCCAACACCAGGATTAAGGTTAACTGCCAACACCATATGTTTAAAAATAACTTCTCAAACATCTACCCGTTGTCACCAGGCACAATTACATTATCGCCACCTCACTTTCTTTTCATGGCATTAGGAGGCCAGCCAGACAGTCGAGCAGCATCCCCTCCCCTCCTTGACAGCCCAGGTCAGGAACACAGTGTCCCTACTCATTCAGGGTAGCAAAAAGTTAGGGTTTGTTTATAGACATCAGTCTGCTTTGCTTGGGAAATTAATGCAATTTCTTTTTGTTCTAAACGAGAGATATGTTAGATGAAAGCACTTCAGAAGGAAGCTGCTTGTTTTCCAGCCCCAGCTCAGTGGCCCAACGATAGCAGCAGCAGAACCCGTCCCTGGTCCTCTCCTCTTCCCCAGCCCTCTCCTCTCTCCTGGCGTCGGGGTATCGGGTTCACATTCTTTCCCCACAAACACTTGTCTGGTGTCACACAAAAGAGTGACCAACAAACCTGATACAGGGCCATTAAATTCAGACAGTGAGGCACCACACAATGACCTTTAGAAGAACGATATTAACAGGTGGCTGGTGTCTAATACAAATAATTATATTACACTTCATCAGCGTGGACCAAAGTGGAAACACATTGTCTTGTCATCAGCAATTGAATAAGCCAAAGTAATGCTCAGAATACCCTTTTAACACTCCTCTGTTACCTCCCCAACTACAGAGAACATCTCCCGTTGCGGAGCACAGCCGATGAACTCCTAACCCTTATCACAAGGTATTTAATTTGAAAATTTCACCAGGGTATCTGACCTTTCCATCTCCAAGCAAAAGCAGCCCTGCCACCCTTTGGAGATCACACAGAAATCCTTCACAATTCAATTCAGTGTTATTAATTTACCCTGTCTTTCCTCTTGGAAGTAGACCCCTGAAAATATATCCCTACTTCAATTAAAAAGAAGTGGGTAACATAGATGCTCCATGGCAAAGTTCTGCAAAACCTGGAAGACAAACTACGCTATAAGCGATCAAATCAATTGCCCCTACTCACTAATTAGTTTTTCCAACATCAATCATCTCAAGTTAGCAACAGTTTTCACCAGCTTTCAGCCCTGAGACAAGCCATTGTTTTGACAGGCCAGACAGCTGTGGCAAATGGCCACACCATTTTGGGAGAGCCAGCAATTTCTGACCAGGTCCAGAGCCGAGCTCTGCCTCGCTGGGGCGCAGAGAGGACGCGGGGCACGCACCCCCAGCCCCGCAGGGC
>NW_008613922.1:0-2983 GCF_000691845.1 Merops nubicus | reverse complement strand
CTCTGCCCTGCCTGCAGGCCATGCCAGCCAGCTGCCAGCACCCTGGATCAGTATCCCAGGGGAGCAGCTCTGGCCCTTCTGTGTGACAGGGATTCGTGGCACTTGTGATCAAAAGCGTTTCCTTAACCTGGGAGACAGCGATCGATGGGAAATTAACTGTGTTTTCAGCTGAGTGCTCCAGCAGGAAGGGGCTGTGGGGGGCTGAGCTTATTCCCTGCTCTGCCACGACATCAAGAAGGGCTCTGGTCCCAGCTGCCTCCAGCCTGTGGGTTTTTTTTTTTCCATTTCTCTTTTCACTCACACTTCAGAACGTTCCTGCCCCGAGAGGACAGCGGGTGCGTGCGTGGCACAGCTGCTCCCACGCTGCAGTTGGTGCTCTGCCCTCACCCCAGTGCTCCACCAGCACAGGGGACATGGGGCAGGGAGGGGACAGAGGCTGGGAGGACATATCTCCAGCCCTTCCTCCGTGACTTCATCCTCATCCTTTACAGGGCAAAACCACCAGCCCTTGCCAGGGCCCCTCACAGCGCTGGTGGTGCCCGGGGAGGTGGCGCTCATCGGTGCCACACCAGGGATGGGCCTCGTGGCAGCAGGAGCAGCTCTCCCAGCATCTCTCTCACAAGCTCTGGGGACCACTCCCACCTCTTAGGCTCTGTTCAAGCCCAGAACTAAAGCCAGGCACATCTTTCAGGGGTTTAAATATGATTTCGATCTTGTGTTAGACATCTCATCGCTGCACATGAAACAGGGGAGAGACCATCTCCCCCCAAGGCATGGCCTTTATCCTACACAGCCTGCTGGCATTTAGCATCAGAAGGAAGGCGAAATCAAAAGAATAAAAATAAGTAAATGATTATGGAGAGCATAAAACCTCTCACAAAATTGTTCCCATTGCCTCGGACGGCTCCGCCAGAGATGTTATTTCCTTTTGTATTATTATGGTTTGAAGGGGAAAAAAAAAAACTAAATCTGTATTCTCCACAA
The DNA here is from genome assembly GCF_000691845.1 of Merops nubicus. Taxonomy (NCBI): domain Eukaryota; kingdom Metazoa; phylum Chordata; class Aves; order Coraciiformes; family Meropidae; genus Merops; species Merops nubicus. The sequence goes on along the minus strand of NW_008613922.1, from coordinate 1,999 downwards.
ACCAGGTGGCTGCTGTACTTTTTATAAATGCCTTCCACCTCATCAGTGCCACATTAAACCAACATTTCCAATTCAAACCCACTGTGTGAGTGGATAAATGTACTAGGAACGGCAGGAATTAGAAAGCAGGGCACAGGGCTGAGGCGTCAGTGATTTACGAGACCCAGGCAGGAGCAATCAAAGGCATCAGATCACTTCTTTGCTGCCCTGCGTGCACCTCTTTGCATTTTATCCCTGATGGGTGGGGTTTTAAAGCTCATTTCTCACCTGGCTGGCAAATAGATGCTGCTCTTTTTTGTTCTTAGCAGAGCAAAATCATGAGGAAAGAGGTGAGAAGGTGGGAGCTGCTCCCTCCTGGGCTGTTGGGGTGTTGTGCCCGTGCCCATCATGGGGAAGCAGAGAGATGTGCTGATCTTCCAGCCCAGCCCAGCGAGGTGCTGATCCAGCTGAGCACCCTGCTACACCCTGGAGTAAAGATCCCACTGGCAGGGATGCCCATTCATGCTCCCTGCAGCCATCACCCCGTGTCCCATCCTGGTGGGCACTCCCCAGCCCCCTGGTCTTCTCCATACCAAGCTGCTGCCACTGCCCAGCACTGGCTGTCCTGCCCCCAGCCCCTCCTGCCTTCTCCAGTGGGTTTCCCATGCCACCATGGCCAAACTCGTGTGCACCCCCAGTTTTCCCTTTCCAGCTATTTGCTGATAGCAGCTGGAAATCCCATTGGCAGCATCCCTCCCCAGGGACCAGCAGCTCCAGTGCTGAGCTTGGGACTGCTCCTCTACAGGGGGAAGGGGCTGGAGATACCTACAGGCTTTTAGGGCACTGCAATGGGAAGGAGCTGCTGGAAAGCAGCAAAAACATGATGAAAAGCTTCTTTACTTTGTGGGTGACAAAGCCCTGGAGCAGACTGCCCAGAGAGGTTGTGGAGTCTCCTTTGCTGGAGAGATTCCAAACCTGCCTGGTTGCCATCCTGGGCAACCTGCTCCTGGTGACCCTGCTTTAGGAGGGAGGTTGGATGAGGTGATCTCCAGAGGTCCCTTCCAACCCCACCATGCTGGGATTCTGTGGAAAGGAGCTCTTTCTGACTCCCCCACAGCCCTGCAGGGCTGGAGGGTCTCCATAGGGACTTCTCTGAGTTGCTCTGCAAGTGCTGGGCTTCTTCCTGGGGCAGCACATGGAGCTGAGCAGTGGCTGCAGGAAGGGGGAAAGCCAGGACTGGGCTGGGCTCCTTAATGCTTAGAAAAGGCTGATGGCCAGTGAGTGTAAATCAAGAGTGAGCTGTTGGCTCCGGGGGGGTTTTATGGCACTGAGCTGTGGAGTATAAAACCTGATCAATGGACTCTCTGGGAAGATACTAAATGGACGTGTGTGACCCTGATGGTCTCGTGCCCGTGGCTGTGACTTTGGCAGCAAGATGTGCTCTCCTGCCATTGCCTGTCAAAACGCAGCAGGCTCTGGGGTGGGGATACAGGAGCTGCTTCAAGGGGGAAAGGATGCGAGTACCACGGGGGTTAAAGGTGGCTCTGGGGTTGAGCCTGGGCCCTGCCTCAGGGGATGGTCCCTCTGCAGCTCTGCACCACCAGCATCAGCCTTCCTTTTAATCCCCTTCATTTACAGAGGCAAAGGAAATCCCACCCTGCCCTCTCCTCATCTGCCAGAACAGAAACTGGAGGTGCTGGGCTGGGGCCAAGCTGCCTGGGGATCTGGGGGGGGTTGCTCAGCTTTCCTTTCAGAGCTGAGCCTTTGGAGTTTCATGCCCTGGTTTTGCTAAGCCCTCAACCTGAGCAGCACCTTCATCTTCAGCCAATAACTGGTTTTCACACATGCCTCGACTGAGTTCACCTTGCCACAAACCTCTCTGCTCCCTCAGTTCATCAATACAGGGGGAAATCGATAGTGAGCACTTAAACCTCCCCCCACCCTGCCTGCTCAGGTGGCTTTGTCAGAAAAATAGAATAGAATAGAGAATAAATGGGGAAGGGGAAGGGGAAGGGGAAGG
>NW_008613921.1:17713-18071 GCF_000691845.1 Merops nubicus | reverse complement strand
CCGGACTGCGGGCCGAGGCTGCCCTCCCCGCACGCTACTTTTACGTGCAGGCCGTGGACGCCGAAGGGCAAAGGTAAGCGCGGAGGCTGCTTGTTACGGAGGTCGTGGGCAGAAAACAAAACCCGAGAGATCGTTAAAAAGTCATGTTCCTTACTCGCCCTTCCCCAGGCATCAGCAAACCTCCCCCCGGGTGCGTGACTTCCCTCACGCTGTGCAGCCGCTTCAGTATTTGCGGGCCCGGGGCCCAAATCGTAATCGCGGGGCTGCTTGTGAGGGAGCAAAGGGGTCCTGCTCCTCCCTGCCCACCGGCACCCCCTTGAATCGTAGCAGTGCCCCGTTCTCGGCGCGGCGGGCACAC
>NW_008613921.1:0-17703 GCF_000691845.1 Merops nubicus | reverse complement strand
CCTTTTAAGCAGAAACTTACTTGGGATTTTCTTGTAGAAGGGTAAGGCCAAAGGCTCCCTATGTGCCTTTTTCTGTAAATCACTTAGAAGAAGCTAATTAATCTTTTTAGGTGTATCAAATAACTGCACAAGAGGATGAGATGAGAAAGTATGATGAAAACATTCAACAGCAAAACATGCTTATTGGTCCAACCATCAGTTTATTGTTTATTCTGCTTTGTTAAAAGCTAAACAATAGCAAATATATTTAATTTGTGATATACAGGGTCAGATTTCCTACTTGTTTCCACTATTAGGAACACCAGTATTTCTACTAAATGTGTAGGCACAAGCTCAATAGAGTCAGTTAGGAATTACTTTATAGGCCATTAGGTAAACTTGGTAGGAATGAAATGGGTAAACTTAGTTTTCAGAGGACACTCATGGGTTTCCATTTCTACAGAGAGACCGTACAAGGTAGATAGGAACTCAGAGTGCTCCATCCAGGTTGTCCATGTTAGATGCACTGTGGCATGGCCAAGTCTGCAAGCTGCCAATTCACCTTATTCTAGAGAGGGAATAGTTTCTGCAGTTTGTTGAACTGGCAGCTCTGTAGTATCAGGGAAGTTTCAGGGAAGGTGACCAGGCTGCTGGGCTGTAATCCATTTAGTCCAGCCACTCCCACCACCTCCCTATCCCAAGTTCTCCCTGCGTATTCAGGACTGCGTTTAAAGTGATGACACAAAGTTGGCAGATGCAGCATTTTGACTGTGCCAGCTTTGTTAATACCACAATGATCTGTGATAACTTCATGATTTTTCAAATTATTTTAATTGGCTTTATGGAGATTTTTCTAGGATTGTTGTATGGCGAATTTTACCAAAATGTCGTAAGCAGACCTTGCATTACATGATCCCACTATAGTCTTTTTTTCCATACCAAGACAATGGCATTTTTATACCCTTTTCCACCACCCCATATGAGCTACCATAACAATTAAGTGGTTTAACTTTGTTCTTTACTTCCTTAACTAATACCTGGAAATAAAGTAATCTGGAAACTTTTTTTTTTTTTTTTCTGTATGTAAAATAACAGACTTATTAAGCTTCTAAAGGGAAGCTCGTTTGTGTATATTTTTCCACAGAATCATATGACAGTTTAGGTTGGAAGAGACCTCTAAAGATGGTCTAGTTCCAGCCCCCCTGCTGTGGGTGGGGACACCTTCCACTAGACCAGATTGTTAAAAACCTCATCCAGCCTGGCCTTGAATGCTTCCGGGGAGGGGGCACCAGAAACTTTTCTCTGGACAACCTGTTCCAGTGTCTCACCACCCCCATTGTAAAGAATGTCCTCCTGTCCAATCTAAATCTACCCTCTTTTAGTTCAAAACCCTTGCACCTTGTTCTGTCCCTCTAGGACAGGACACCAAGATCTATCTACCAAAATCCATTTATCTGCATGCTCTGTATCTTCCCATCATTTTACACTTGAACTACTACAAGTAAGTGCTATGCTGGATTTTTAAAGGTGTCAGTTCCCATATAATCAAAGGCTGTATTGCCAACACTGTTCAACATGTGGGGCACCGAGTGATTTTGGAGGTGTGTTTATGTGTGTCTGAGTGGAACCTTCTTGGTACCTAATGCTTCTAACAGCATGAAATGTTTAAGGTAGCCTAACAAAATACCATTTGGAAAAATTGTACCTTGCTTGTGAACACTAGGATGTGTTTATAAAGACCTGGCGTGGCTCAGTGAAGTCCCTGGGAATCTGTCAGCTTGCAAAAGGAATGGGTCAGGGTAAGGAAGCTGTTGTGTGTTTGCTTTTGTAGTAAGCTCCCACTTACTCTCTGCATAGGTTCACTTCATCACCAGGTGAAAATGCATTCCAGGTGAAGATCACTGCTCCTGATGAACAGTTCACTCGTGTTGGGGTGCAAGTACTAGACAGGAAAGATGGGTCCTTCCTTGTGAGATACAGGATGTATGCAAGCTACAAAAACCTGAAGATAGAAGTCAAAACTGGAGACAAACATGTTGCAAAGTCTCCATATATTTTAGAAGGTAAGAAGCAGCACTACATACAGGTTTCCTATCATGGCTTTTTCCCCCAAAACTGTGTCCCAGAATGTCTCCTAGGATTACCATAGGATTCTGCAGGACCTCAGTACTTCTCCAGACTATCAATTCCATTGGAATTATGAATTCATTGCAAGTGTCTTGCATGTCCTGTTCAAAATAAGAAGAAGAAGCAAATGCTGTGAAGCTGTTTCCTGGCATATATGCATAGAGAAGAGGGCTCACACAGGCTGATATAGTTGGCATGTTTCCATTGGAGTCAAAAAAGTTCAAATGTCCATTTAGAGTTGAAGATTTGGCCCCAGGTAACAAATGCTTAGTGTGTGGCCCTCTATCGTGACCTCAGCAACTCCAGTGTGACATTTTTAATAAAATAATAATTTTGTTCTTGACAGGACCTGTTTACCATGAAAACTGTGACTGCCCTCAGGAGGAAAGCAGTGCATGGCTGGAAGAGATGAACTGCCCTCAAATCATTCCACAGATTCAGAGAGACCTAGCAAATTTCCCCGTTGTTGATCCAGATAAGATTGCAACAGAAATCCCACAGAGGTTTGGACAACGACAGAGTCTGTGTCATTACACCATCAAAGATAACACGGTATGGAATGGATTGAGCTGAAGTCCATATGGGAATTTGGTGGCAAGTCACACAGCTAGCCTGTTTGGCTGTTCCCAGTTGAAACACTTGTGGTCTGTTCTTTAAGAAACTTCCTTTGCTTGCTTCTCTGTCCTCGAATACTTTGCAGTTTGTGTATAAGCTTAACAATATCTGTCCTACCTTGTGAGGTGCTTTTTGTCCACATTAGAACTGAAAAAAACTGAAGCACAGTGAAGAAAAATCACTTGCCAAGCAATCAATATGGGTCCTGGGCATAGACCCAAGTCTCCTAAATGCTAATTCAGTTTTCTGTTCTCAGTAATACTGCTGCAGAGTGTCCTGATCATCTCATTTAACATGCATCATTAAATTACATTGTGCATCATTCTGGAGTAAAGAAATACTACTTTTTAGCTCCACTGAAGATCAGAGCTACAATTCTTTTTAACAAAACTGTGCTGGCTTACAGAGTGTCATATGGAGATGAGAACAACTGAACACAACAGAAATGGGCAACTAGTTTCTGTTCCTGTAAGACAGATCTAAAACGTCTGCCAGAGCAAGGAAAGTTTGTCCTTATTTTTGGTCACTTTTCTGTGATGAAGTTAAAGAGATGAGATTTCTAAAGCTTCCCAGTTGATTCATAAATATATACAGCCACGTAATCTGTCTGACTCATGACTAAGTGACCAAAAGAGCTCTAAATTGCACCAACCATCTTCTGAAATGAAAACACCAGACCCACAAAGCTTTTGTTTATTTTCAGGTTCATATAAAAACATATGGGGAACATGTTGGCTTCAGAATTTTCATGGATGCCATACTGCTTTCATTGACCAGAAAAGTGAGTACATCTGTACAGTCATTTATTCTGTTTGTCCTAATTTATAGAAGCCTGGGCTTAAGAAATATACTTCAATTTTTTTGTTGCTATTTCTGTTAAAAAGCCCTTCTCATTTTTTTTTATTTATTAATAATGGAAAGGGCAGATGGATTTTCTTTGTCTGAATTTGGCATGTTATGCTATCTGATCAGAGTATGGAGTATCACAAATGTTAACTGAATAGCAGGCTTTTATAGGAAAGTTTGATAGATTTGGACAGAGCGTGAGGTGTTTTTCTGTAGACTGAATATATCAGCCTGTAGCATCTAATATAAAATTCTGTTTCTGCTAGTACATTTTACAGGATGACTAAAAAAAAAGAAAAAATACGGCATGTATCTAATTCTCCATTAAATACTGTATGTTGAAAACGAGACAGGAAGGGCTGAGAAAGGGCATCAATAGTCCAGCAGGTGGCACATGGGGAAAATCCCTTGATGTCCAAGCAAAAAGCACCATGCAGACACATTCTAGGGAAACTTGGGGGGGGAAAAAAATGACATTATGTACACAGTGACAGAGTAAAGCAGGGCTGAAGTTTCAGCACACACAAATAAGTGATTATTACATAAAGAGAGTAATAAGAGAAATACAAAGATAGTTGCATTAGTATCTATTTTTTACTCTAAAAAGACAGCAATTTGTCTTTTGAAAAGGAGAGAAAGAAGAGATAGGAGCTACTGAAGTATGGAGTTATTCTCCTAAAAACTTCCCTAACGATCTAATAAAAAATAAACACATTATTTATAAGCAGCTGAAAGATAAGGTAATTAGTATGAAACAATATGGATTTATCATAAAAAATAACTCATAACTAGATAATGTCTTTGTATAACAAGATAATAGTTTCCTGCAGGGATGTCAAGTATGTTAATTAAGTTTCTAAGGGTAAGTTTCACAAGTTTCTCATAAACAAGAGAGGAAGACTTTGCCTAGAAGAAGCTGCTGTAACCTGCTTGGGAAGCCTTACTTAAACAGCAGTTGCCAGGTTTCCAGAGAGTCAAAAGGTGTCACAAATGTATTCTGCAGAGTTTGTCCTCACTTCAGTCCCTATTTAATAACTTAGTTGTATATTGACTGAATGATGGACTAGAGAATATGCTTATTGAATTTTCAGATAACAAAAATGAAGGAACCCACAAGCACCTCACTGTACAGCATCAGAATAAAAAAGTTTCTTAACAAGTAAGAGGAAAAATGGATAAAATAAAGTGGCAAGGGCAGGATATGACACAAAGGCTGGATACATGAACACATGAACAGAAGCAACACATAAAAGAAATACAAAGTAACCTTTTCACCTTACTCAAGAGTAGTAACAGCTCAGTTATGCTGCCCTAACTGCCTTGGGGCATGCTGCCCCAAGAAACACTGCTCAGCTGCTGCAGTGACACCGCACAGGGAAGCGGCAGGAATGAGCAGACTTACAAAGGAAGATTCAGTTAAGTGGTGATGCTTTCATCTAAGAGTGCCTGAGGGAAGACATGACTGTGGCTTTAATTACCTAGAGGGTTGCTCTATGGAACATGGAAGTAAGCTTTTCTTGGTGTCAGTAGCATTGGACAAGAAATAATGAAATTAAATTGCATCGGAGGTATTTAGGTTAAATGTTGGAAGATGCTTGCTAACACCAAAGACAAACTGTTTACAGATCTGGAAATACCAGTTTGTCTCATCCCCATTAAATGCTTCAGGAAGTTCTATTAAGACGGTGTCACTGATAGGCAATAGATCTGTTGGGTTGGAGAAGAAGATTTAACCTGTTGAATGATTCTGCCATTGGGGATGTGGATAAAATACAATTTGTAGCTTTTCTAAGTTTGTTATAACCATTAGATGGCACTGTACTAATAAAGTTTAGTCCCGAAGAACATGTAGCCAAACCCCCTCTGAAATGCAGGTGCACAAATAAAACCTTTTCTATCAGTCTATACACTGAAGACGAGCAGTACTGCTTCGGGTCTCCTTCTTTAGAACTTCTGGATGCCTCTGCCAGAGGTTTGTCCTGTGTCATCAAGTTAGAGGACAACGTCTTCGACCATTTAGGGTGTTTGATAGATGGCAAATTATTAATTTCTATCTCTGTCCATAATTAGAAACTTAATGAAGCCCGTTTGGGCCCCAGAAGAATCCTGAAATGCTAGCCTGTGACCAGCCTTTCTGATCTGAAGAATAAAGGGGGTTGAGAGCAGAAATGCTTGGATGCATATGTACAATGAGTCAGCAGTATGTCTAAGCTCTATTTTTTATGCATGTATGAATATTTTAATTGAAAATTATTAACATTAATAATTTTTCTTTCTTCAGATAAGATTTTTTTCACATTGATATTAAGATAGCTGATGATGACACTTGAACGAAATGTCCTGATCACACACATACAATCACGATCTCCAAATTATCTGTTAGTAGTTAGGGCAGAGATCTTGGAGTTACTCCAGCAGTTTTCCAAAAGTGCCAGAATAATAATCAGATGTTCATAACAGTCAAATAGCCCATTAAGACTTACTGAGGAGGGAGGCACAAACAAAAGAAGAAAAGGTGATGTCACAGGTTTTATACTGTGATATGCTTATCTTCTGAAAACAGTGCAGTTCTCATTTCACTTTCTCAAAAAGAGCTACACAGCAAGAAGGATGTTTGGGTGCATGCAAAGAAGCTAATTTGATGAGGATTCTTTTGCTTCAAAAGAGGCAGCTGAGGAGGGTGGAGATTTATATTTTTTAAAATTAGTGTCATGAAGAGGGTGAACCAAGAACAGATATAGCATCAGTTCTCCATTGGCATTACAGGCACCTTAGGGGTCTGTAAAACTCAACTATAGTTGCCTTCTGCTCTCCAGATTGAAGTGTCCCACCATTTTCAGTTGCTCCTCCTAAAGCAGATCTCTCTGTCACAGTAGCTGCCTTTTTTTTTTACCTTCTCTTACTGTTTGGAAACACCAGAACCACACACAATGCACAAGATGGGGGCCCATCACAGTTTCATACAGCAGCAAAATTATGCCACCTGTCCTGTTGTTATATTTCCTGGCCATCAACAGTATTTTGCTGACTTTTGGGCTACAATGATGATTTCAGATATGGTTCCATACTACCAACTATTTAAAACAAGTGAGGATGTTATGCTTAATTAACCCCAGCACTGACTGTCCCATCATGGCTGTTCATTTCTGGTACTCCCCTTCTGGTCGATTTAGTCATCATGCAGACACAGGGAAATCAGTCCACTGATGGGACAGAAGTTTAATTTACCACCCAACAGCAGTTTTCCATACAGTCAACAAGGTGGTTCCACTGACCTGGGAACTCTACAATGGCTTACTAGATCCCAGCACTAGCCTGCCACAGATATTCTGTGGCTAATCCTGTAAAGATTGTCATGTAAATAATGCCAGAAACCATCCTCTAAACTGAGCTGTTTCTCCCTTAAAAAAAAGAGAGAGAGCATTTATGTGACTTTGTGCAAATCTTAAAAAAAAAAATAATCTTGCAGGCTTTACTCTGTGGTCTCAGGACTTCTAATGTTTCTGAACTTTAAACTTTACAGGTACACTAGAGACAGGGCTATTTTTTTTTCTCCTAATGGGGTTGTTTTCAGAATGCAAGATACCAGCAGAAGAATACTGCTTTTAATTAAAATGCATTTGTGCTTACTTTGTTTCTGTTTAGGTGAAAATGCCAGATGTAGAATTTTTTGTTAATTTGGGGGACTGGCCTCTGGAGAAAAGGAAGTCCCCAGAGAACCTGCACCCCATCTTCTCATGGTGTGGGTCCAGTGAGTCAAAAGACATTGTGATGCCAACGTATGACTTAACAGACTCAGTTTTGGAGACTATGGGACGGTAAGAAATTGCATGAAATTTTCACAAAATTCACAGTGAATGATCTTCCAAAAAGATGTATTCACAGTATATTAACTTTTTATTTATTCATTGAGGCATTGGGAGCCTGTAGGTAGGCAGCAACTGTGTAACCAGTATCTTAACTTGAACCGAGTTATGTGTTATATAACATAAATGACATATTAAAGTACTTCACTGCTTTATTTAAAACATCAAAATTAATCTAAACACGGTCAAGTCCCTGAAAACAGCACTTAGAGATAATGTTTCAATGGTAGGTATTTGTTTGTTAGCTTTGTTTCACTCCCATGAATGTGTTGACAACTGGCCAGGTCTCTTTTTTCCTGATTTTCCTAGACTTTTTTTTTATGTACCTTTTAAAGCCAAACGTAACCATAATTCTCAGCTGAGGACCTACTATCTCCCAGCTTGATTACTGATCATAATTAGCTTTGGTAACTGCTCTGCTGCTGTCCTGAAATGCCACAAAGCCAGCTTCTAAGAGATCTTTGTCATCTGTTCTGAACCTATCCATCATTTCACTGCATTTAGTTCAGGTTTCATGACTTTATTATAAAAAATTCTTAATTTTTTCCCCTCCTCGCCCCCCCCTCCAGTTTATGTGTTTTAATTTAGCAGCGTTTTCAAGGAAGTGAAAGATATTGTTTTAGGCTACTTCCATTATGCTGCATCACCTTCCTCTGTCTGGCAGCCACAGCTCCATGCTGTCACTGAGCAGACGCTGTCTTGCCACAGGGCTGTGAACTTGGCGTTCCTTATCTGCTCTATGGCTGCGTACAGGGGTGTGCTCATGACCCACCTTCATCCTTGGTATTTGCCTAGTGGTGCTGTAGGCTCCCGGAAGCGATTGTGCTTGGAAAGACTTCCAGTAGGCTTCACTGTTAGATCCCTGCTTTCTCCTCCAGAGTCAGTCTGGATATGATGTCAGTTCAAGCAAATACTGGCCCGCCCTGGGAAGAGAAGAATACCACAGCCTTCTGGAGAGGTCGTGACAGCCGCAAAGAGAAGCTCAGCAAGAAATTCCCAGAGATCATAGATGCTGCTTTCACAAACTTTTTTTTTTTTAAACACGATGAAAGCCTCTATGGCCCCATTGTTAAGCACATCTCATTTTTTGATTTTTTTAAGGTAAGTCACTAACCCTTTTTCGTAGAAATAGGTTCTCAGTGTTTCCCGTTATCAAATAACTTTGTACATAGTGTTGATAATAAAGTGATTTTTAGTTTTTCAGCACAACACCAGTAACAAGCATGAACAGGCATCCCTCTGGTGGGACTAACTGCTATGTAGCTCTTACACTGAGGATAATAATGTCTGATTTACATCTACAGGTTCTGTAGAACGTTGTGTAATCTGTGTAACTCCAAGTTCCTTTTTATTTCTTTTTCCTGATTTAGTGATCAGGACTACTAACCTAACTAACATAGTGGGAAATCAGTGGATGAAGTGGCACATCTACCCTCACATCTGAGGATGAGCGTCTCAGAATTTCCGGAGAACTTAATTGCTGAAGAGGGCGTCTCTGTGATGAATTCCAAACTAAATAATAAAAGCTACTTAAAACACTGATGCTTGCCTACACAATCCTACATTTCCCAGTATTGGCAAGTCAGTAATACCAGTGCCCTCAGAATAACACAACCTAACCAAGCTACTTGTGTCTTCTCTTTGTTAGTGACTCATGGTCATTTTCTTTCCAGTATAAATACCAGATTAATATTGATGGCACAGTGGCAGCATACAGATTGCCTTATCTACTAGCAGGAAACAGTGTGGTGCTAAAGCAAGACTCTATCTACTACGAGCATTTTTATAACGAGCTGCAGCCATGGAAACATTATATTCCATTTAAAAGTGACCTGAGTGATCTGCTAGAAAAACTACAGTGGGCAAAAGAGCATGATGAAGAGGTAAATACACATTTCAAAGTACTCGTCAGTGTTTCTAGACAAAAGAGAGCAAAAAATGCATTTCTTAAAAACAAAAATCTATTAGAAGGTCTTAGAAATTATTGTCATCAACTCTACAAAGAAAAACACTTTTAAAAAAATACATAATACTGACCTTGATTTGAAAAGAAATTGAACTTTGGAAAAATGAAGAGTATTTTCATTAAAATCCCTTACTTTTAAAATTAAGAATGCTTAAATAAAAAAATGAATAAGTTATCTTAAGCTCTCAACATTATACTTAACTCAGAATCAATACTGGCATCCTGAAATAACCACTATTTTTTTGAGAAATTAAAAAAAAAAAAACAAACCTACTTTTATTTTCTTTGACAGGCAAAAATTATTGCAAAATCGGGACAAGAGTTTGCAAGAAACAATCTCATGGGAGACCACATTTTTTGTTACTATTTCAAGCTTTTCCAGGTTAGTATATTTTTAATGGCACCTACCACAAAAATAGAAATCCCACTGAAAGAATTTGGGGCAAGGGAGAAGGTGGATTTTGCCCAGTCCAGCACTCGAAGCCACAAAGCAAAGAAAGAACTTGAGTTGGTTTCCAAACACTGTACGCTGTTATTTCCTGTGAAACCCCTCAAGACCACGCTGGTGCTTTGAGAGAACCAATCAAATCCCCTAAATCTTGAGCTAATCTGCAAGAATATGTTGCCCACAGTGATCAAAGGGTTCCACATCAGACGCATCCCCTGTGAACCACAGCTGAAAATGTCTGTGCATTAGCACTGAGATAGCCACACCCCCGCGGGGACCCCCTGCCTGCCACACCATGTGGGGTCACAGACCAGGTAGCCCTGGAGTTTTCACACAACTGCTCACCTGAGCTGCTGTGCTATATACAGCCACTTGTGCAAGCTAACAGGTTTATTAATTAATGATGCTTCTGTTTTTTAAAACCAGGAGTACGCCCGCTTGCAAGTGAGTGAGCCAAAAGTCAGAGAGGGGATGGAGAAGGTGCAGCAGCCTGACGATGACCTTTTTCCCTGTACTTGCCACAGAAAAAAGGTAAAGTATGTATAGCAATGAAGGTGAAAATGCTTGATGTCTTCAGTTCTCACCCAGCCAGATGGGAACAGGCACTGTGCAGTCCCCTGCAGTGTCAGGGACCAGACCAGACCATTAACACCTGCTGAATTTAGAAACATCTTTTATTTTATCTGGAGGACTAGACGGTTAAAAGTTGAGTTTCCAATTAACTGAAAACATTTCTTCTTTATTGACTGCAGGCCAAAGATGAACTCTGACACAAATAAAATAATTTAACATTTACCTACATTCAGACTGTCATCTTAATGAAAGAAGAAAAAATGGGATTAAAATGCCAATGGATAATGTCATTGGATATTATGAAGTTTACCGTATCATGATCTACGTATGGAAGAAAACCAAGCACCCTCTAGTTCCTTTTTATCATGCAGTGGTTGAAGAGCCTTGTTCCAAAACTTTTTAATCATTTGTTTTAAAAATAAAACCCATGTTTGTATGAGTCATGTGCTGCTGTTCTTAGATACCCTGGAAATGCAGGTACAGTGTTACACAGAGTGTGTGCACAAGTACGTTCTGCAAAAAAGGGAAGATCAGAACTGTCAGTCTCTCTCCCCCACCCCCTGTATCTATCCAGTCGTCTTTTTCAGGCTGTACCTTTGTTCCTTCTGAGAGCATCAGTATTTTCAAAGACAGTGATGTGGGGTTTTTATAATGTATCTTTTTAACCTGAAGGAAAAACACAGTGCTATTGGACACTTCGGGAATATTAGATAACAAGTTCTACATTCCACATGACTTTTTACAGCGGCTTTTGCCTGTGAAACTCTGTCTCTTGGGCAATATGAAAAGAAGTAGCACTAGATCAGTTCCTCCTGCTAGTGGGTAACAAGGCTCAAACCCCCACTTGTCTCTTCAGAGCCCTCCTGGAAGAAGCTTTGTGCAACACATCATACCTGCTTCCTCCTCCAGTTCTTCCACTAGTGTAATTTGTAATTTGTCTTCTCTGAGTTTTCATTTAATTTTCCATGCCTACCTCTCCCAAGGGCCTCTGGGACTAGTCCCATATGTGAGGGAAGCTGCTGGAGCGTGACTTTTCAAAACTGTGACTGATGTTCTTTGCCTGTAGTACCTCCTCCTCCCCACACAGGCTGAGTTTTTGACTCCTTGGGGTGGAGATTCCTCTCCCTGGTCACAGGTTTGGAAGCACACTGGAGTGCCAGGGTACAGCACCACAGCAGAGCAGCACAAGCCATCCTGGCCAGCCTTGAGGGATGTGCTCAAACAGATAGCAGGTACAGAAGCAGTAATATACTCAGTAATGAAAGACACCTAAAGATTTGCTGTCAGAATAGATTTTTTCCAGTATCTTCAAACATTAGTCAGAAAGCATTTACTTGGTAATGCAGAGCACTGTGCTATACACAGGTATTTGTATAGAAACCCAGAGAACAATAATGACATATTAAATATTTTATGTCCTCTTCCTTTAAAAACTTTATTGATTTACGTATTTTTTTTTCCATTCGTACACAAAAAGCTTTATTTACATGTACACTTAGACTTCTGCAAATATCTGTTTAAAAAATATAGGCATTTCGGAAATAAACTAATTTGCCACATTTGGGAAAGGCAAAAACAAAGATACTGCTTAAGCCCTGCATATCATTTGCACTCCAGTTCAATATTCTCTCTAAGCCAAGACAAAACCTGGGCATTTATTTCTTCCATGACATCATCGGTTGTTCGTCCTTTGACTGCCATCCCATGGTTTGCTTTGTCAATCCAATGGATTTTTTTAGGAACTTTCATTTTGCTTGCCACACCTTCCAGTAATTGCTATGGAGAAAAGAACAAAAAAGTGACCAGAAGGAACTGCTAGGAGCTGTGCTGCCCCCAGATGTCTCTCACTCTGCCTGTGCAACCTGTCACAGCCAGCTCTTCAACTGATCTGTGTGCACATCAAACACTCCACGATAGAAAAGATGTGATGATCCTGTTGTACCCAGCAACAGGATCTGCTCAAAGCTTCACCCTCACTCAAACACAGAATGGCAGAAAATTAGAACTTCAAGAACTGCAAAGGTCAAAACAGAGCTAAGAAGCAGTTCAGGAAGCCATAATGATCTCTCCATTAAGAGGGCACCCCAAGGAGCTGCTGGCTCACTTGCTTTGGTGATGACTCCTCATAAAAGCATTGCAACTCCTTAGAAACTGTCGAAGCATGGAAAATGCCAATTATGCACAGCCCCAAATTATAGCTGAACTGTTCAAGAACAACAGAAAGTTGCAAGAAAACAAGGCAGAAAAACACTGTATTGTCATCTGGGCACACCTGTTCTTCATCTCTGCAACACCCATCCCTTTCTACCACAGAAGTCTGACTTGTGTGTAGAACTGCTTTGCTAGAAGAATTTGTCAGGAAAATGTAACTGTGATACTGGTAGAACAGCACAGCATTTATGTTTTGTAACCTGAAATGGTTAAAACAGAACAGCAAGTAACTTGCTCCTTCCATAGGCTGCTTTTCATTTCTACAATCCTCAAAAAAGACAAAACATTTAGATCAGCAATGTGTGGCCCAAAGGTGAGCTAGCTCATGTGGATGACCAAGCATGATCCAGTAGTTTTAAGCAGCAAAAGGAGGCACCCCCAGGTTATATATATATATAAATAAAGTCACATATATATCTATCCTTATACCAAATGAAGCCCAGCCATGGCTTCCTTCAGAAGACAGCTCTATCTGTCTATGTATAGAGATATTTAGAGAAGGCTGTTAAAGTCACAGTTGTGTCTACCAGTACAGGCACCCCTCAGGCTCCTTCTCCCATACTTCCCCTTCACAGCAGGACTTGCAGGGGTACTCACTTTTTCACACATCTCATCTGCTGATCCCGAGACGAACAGCACCGGACACCTGATGAATAATAAATCTTCATCCCGAAGCTTGGTCTGAAGTTTTGGTCGATGCAGGGGGTAAGATAAACAAACCAGACCTTGAATGAAGTCATCCTCCTCCTGGCTAAGCTGACGTATCACAGAGGCAGCAGCTCGTGAGCCCATGGAACGGCCTGTCTCCCATGTTAAAATAAAGGAAAAAAAGTAAATCTGCTGCTGCCTCATTACATTCTGCTTGAGCAAACAACTACCAAAAAAAAAACCAACTGAGTGCATGTCAGCATACCAGCAGTACAAAATGCTAGGGATGCTTTTATTCATCTACTCCATGAAAAATATTCATCCTAACTTCAACATTTTCTGCTAAATATTTGCCTGGTTATACTGTGATTTCACATCCCCACTTGAAAAAAAAGAGGGGGGGGGGAAAGAAAAGATACACAGAGTGGGATCCTTTGCAATGCTGGAAGGAACAACAGCCCATCCCAGGGGCAGGGTCAATAAAGGTAAGAAGATAGGTCCTATTCTCCAAACATAGCAATGCTATTATCTTGTATATTTTTTTTCAAGCAACTTTACTCTGCTCAAATAAAACCCAAAGTTTTATGCACCTCACTCCCAAAACAAATCCAGCAAGTGTTCATGCACACCTCAAATTTCAGACTTAATGTAAAAGCAGAAAGGTGAAAAATAAATAAATAAAAAAAAAACCAGAGGGTGAACTTGTAGCATGAGGTCAGTCAGTAACAGCAAGGAGGTATCAAAATACCTCCTGAGAGAAGAGGCATTTGAGCTGACAATGCTCCGTAACTGACTGTCAGAAGTGGCCAATTCCAGTGGGATTATCTTGCATCAGCACAGATTTGGTTTCACTTAGTCAGAGAGCATTCAGAGTTTCCCATATCAAGTTATCACTAATCACACCCATATACTTCCCTTTTCACATAATATAACTGGGGTTTATTTATGTGCCACTAGTCCTTATCTACCAAAATCTGTTGGGGGAAAAAAGTTTTCTGTTTACCAGTAACCAGAATTCTTCAAGACCTGGAGGTAAAGAGTACACTGGATTATTGGAGAACTCATGGTCTGTCACAAGCGACAAGGAAGGTCGCTTCCGAAGTAGCTGGAAACCTGGAATTTTTCCTCCCTTCTTGTGGAGCCAGACCTGCAGCATCACGAGGAAGGTGAGCAGAGCCAGCCGTGCTCCCAGGAAACCCTGGGGAAAGCAGCAGATGGGGCGTTCCCATCTGCGACCTGCGTCCCTTGTGTGGCTCAGGCCAGCCAGGAGCTGAGCTGTAGCCCAGCCCCATGGTGCCACCAGGCAGAGAGCCCTGGGGACACCTCTCAGTGGGCCTGGCACCTGAGCTCCCATGGCAGACAAGACTGCTGATCAGTTTCTGAAGTGACAGAGCACCTTCAGAAACCTCAGCTGTCAGCTGGTGGCCAAATGGCTCTCCCTAGCTAATGCCAACTAGCAGGGGTTTACTCAGCTTGTTCCCATGGCAGACAGCAAGAAACTTTTATTGACCACCTCAAACTGAAACCTGTCATCTATATCTGCTCATTCACTTCTTACCAAAGTGGGGTAGACTTCAAGAATGGAGTAATTGCAGTTTGCTATTACTAGAGGCAGTGTAAGAGAGAAAACTGTAGGTAATGATAACAATACCTGCAAGGAAGACACCTGAAAGTTTGTAATCCTCAGAAAGCTTTAAGTATTCCTACAAAAAAAAAAAAAAAAAAAAAAAAAAAAAAAAAAAAAAAAAAAGACAAAACAACAAGAGAAAGAGAGGCATTACAAGTTGGAATTCAGACCGCTGGGAGCCTGGGGATTTTTTTGTTGTTTGGAGCTACACAAAATGTGAAGCTCTTTCAGCATTGCAGAGGCAACACAGAACAAATAAAACCACACAAGTTGCTCTCTTGCCTTTTTTTTTTTTTCACACTAATGATTTGTAACAACAGAATAAACATAAGCAATTTGGTCTCAAGTTTCAGGTGTGTTATCCAGTTACCAAAACATAAATGATTACTGTGTATTGACTTAGTCCCCGTAATGGGCCACATTCACACTCCTAATCCACCAAAAGACACACATTCACAAAAACGCCCTTGGCTGAGGTCACGTATTTCCAACCAAAGGGTTAAGACATAATCAATTATGTCTGAGAGAAGATACAATTCAGCAGCAATATTTTTAGTTTTTAGAAAACAAATCAGATGCTATCTTAGCAGAGGCCTTTAGATCACCTTTACACAGCAGCATATTAATATAAGCTCACAACATAATACTTCTTCAAAAAGAAAGGCAAACAGATGCACCTTAAAGCTAGCAAAGTCTAACTTCACATTAATATCCATATAATCCAAATAACATCATAGAAATTAATTCTTTAAGAACTGGACTTAGTTCCCTGATAAAAATGTCTAATGCTCAATGCAAAGTGCTCATATTACCTTCCCAGGCCCCAGTAACAGCTACGTCATTGGAAGAAAATTTTCCCTTTCCTACACACTCCAGAATAGCAAGATACTCTAGGTTGACATTATTATAACAAAAGGTTGCTCATTTTAACAAAATCTACTTGTATATCTTACATAACATAGCAGAAGGAGAAGGAGATAAGCACGTGTATTTAACAGTCAGAAGTAATTTTGAAATCAGACTATTGAGGTTGTAGGGCTCTCATTCTGCTACTCCCAATCTCTTCTGCTTCACCTCCCCCTGCAACCCAGAGTCCCCTACTCTTTCCTCAAAGTCTTGTTCTCCCAGCCACCAACCCTCAGAGACGCAGCACAATTCCCAGATTGGCTCCTTTCCTCTTACAGCCACTCCCAAAGCTGTTTCCCTTGATCCCCCTGCCCTGACCAAGCCCTCCCAGAACACCTACCTCTTGTTTCTATCCAAAATACTATTTTTCCCAGCTGTAAGGTTTCCCACAAAGCACTCTGGCTTTCTTCACATCCTCTTCCCAGGCTTTTCTTTCTCTCCCCCAACTCAAACCCAGATACTGGCTGCATCTGTCCAACTACTGCCCACAGAACACTGGTTCCTGCTGCTCCTTGCTAGAGGTAGTGCTTCATTAGCTAGCCACTGCCTCATTATTCTCTGGTTATAATTTAAGAAACCCAGAAGACAACACCCACGGATCTAAGCTATGGCAAAACTTGGTCACTTCTTACCACAACTGTTTTGAAGGCCTTAGCCCTGTGAGCAATGTTAAGGCCTTTACAAGTAAACCGCAGGCACAGAACTCCATGGGCTGCAAGATAGGCTGCCAAAGACACTAAGTGAGGGAAATTCATATCTCCTCCAGCTCCATGGGTAAGAATCACTCCATATGTTGATTTCTTCTCTGGGATAGAAAAGACAGCATCAAGATATTTGTTTCCAAAGGGTATTTTCACTTTAACCTAGAAATGAAACAAACAAACAATTTTTTTAATCTTTTTTGTTTGTTTACAAACAGCATTTTCCCAGTCTACACCTCATGATGAAGACAAACTGGACAATTAAGAAAGAAACCAAAATTGTAAGTCCACTTTTATTTCTTCTGTTTAAGAGTACTACATGAGTAACTCTACCTCTGGCTCAGACTTGCCATGCAACAATGGTGAAATCACTTTATCACTCCACACCTTATTTTCTCCATTAAAAAATTAAGCACTCCTAGCTTCAAAGGATGCTTCAAGGCAAAACTGAAACACTTCTTACCTTCCTTATATATCTATATCTAGCTGTTCAAGAGCTAACTGCCATACTTGACTTCTATATTAGGTCTTCCACAGTAAGAAAAATTCTCTTCCTTAAGACTTGAAAATAAAGAAGAAATATGGATTCTTCTGTGATTGCAGTTTCCTATAGTGGAAGAAGTATTTTTATCTCCCATCTCTCACAGATGTTATTAAAATAAAAGAATTAAGGAGGCCTGTAAACATTTATTACAGCCAAATTACTTTGTGCCTGTAGAGTCATATGGAGTATATAACATTACAAGAACTAACTCCATGCTGGCAGCAAGTCTTTAGTCCTGTTGCTACAGGATCCATGTTCAAGTCTGATTACATAGGCAAAAGACCACATGAGAGTATTGTGAAACATGGATTGGGATACATTAGTTTTAGATATTACATGGAACTGTAAGGAGGGAAAAAAAAAAAAAAAAAAAAAAACCACAACTCCAAACTAACAGGAATTACTCTTTCACTGCGCTCAGTAACTGATGGGAGATGTCACAAGATGCATATCTCATGCGTTTGTGTAATTGATTTTCTAAGGTAAGCAGGGCACTTACTCTCTAACCAGCAGACTACACCACAGAAACGTAAGACCCAGCCCAGCAAACGCTTCCAGAGCAGGCAGCGCCGAGCTCTGAGCGGAGCGGCTCCTGCATGCAGGCCAGGGCTGAGCCCTCGCCACGGGCGGGAGAGCGGCAGAGGCG
>NW_008613920.1:0-11401 GCF_000691845.1 Merops nubicus | reverse complement strand
CTCCCTTTTCTCCCTCCCGTGCGGGGGATGGGGAGTGACGAGCAGCGCCATGGTGCCTGGATCCCACCTGGGCTAAACCACCACACTACCTTCTGATCGGTTTATTGCAAGGAAATGGTCCAAGACTCTGTGTCTTCACTGAATGACCTAGTCACCAAGTGTCAGTCTCTTCTGCATGGTTTTCTTCCAAGCTAGAAGAGGAATCATCCTCAGTTCCAACAGCCGCAGCGCTTGAATGGCCAGGTGATAATATAAAAATGAGGCATTGCCCACAGCAGATGAGAACTATCTTCCCCTGGGTAGCTTGGTGGTGAAGAGAAACTAAAACTGTTTCAGTGCAGCTGAAACAGTCCCAAATCACCTAGAACTTGAACAAATTCTGCAACTCCCCATACTGCTAAGTAGTTTCCTGAATTAAACCTCTCACATTATACTGACTCTCATGTTATTCTGCCAGACTTTCACTCTTAACTTGAATTTGTGACTAGTTCTAGGATAACTAAGATCATATTTTCTAAAGAATTTAACTAGTCACAAAAATAAATACCACTTATCACCTAGGTTTTCTACTCATTCCACTTAAGCAAGTTATTTCAGTTCTATCTCACACTTTTCCCATTTATACAGTATGAAAAATCATACCAGCCCATGTAAAACAGACTGCAGAAATTCTTTGAAACTAGTCCACCACCCTAAATCATTTGCACAAACTCAAAACCAGTGCCAAATGTTAATAATGTAAATTAACAATGTTTTGCAGCCAATCTGTGTTGGCAATAGGGTTTGTAAAAGAGGTTTTAGACTTACTTATGTCTGTGAAACTGTCTGGATGAGAAGGTACCCACTGCCCTCTTCTCTTTTCTTGTCATCTCTCTCAGTCACCATCCTAATCATAAGCCATCCCTTCAGATTTCTCTAGTACAATCATCTATACATCTGTCTGTCATCCAGCCTTGACTGAAGTGGCTGTTTCACTCATCTGACAGAAGTAGAGTTGGTTTGCCAAATTTCCATCACTATCACTGTGTGGCACAACTCTGGGATATTAATAAATAGTTTGTTACCTAGGGCCACCCAGCATGGATTACTTTGGAAGCATCTCTTATCTTAGTGCAACAATTATAGCGTTTAATAGGTTAAGGGATATAGTGTATGTAAGATTTCAGGAAATCCTTTCACAAGGTTTTCATTCCTTAGTTGAGATGCAGGGCACAACTATTCAAGGATTAGCTCTTCCCTCTCCCAACACATGCTTCTTTGATGATACCACAACCTTCTAGCTTCCTCTGTGGAACAGAAATGGAGAATAGACACGCTGAGGGAATTATTAGACCCAGCCTCATTTATACCTTTAAGGCAATTACATTCCAAGACAAGAGTATCTAATGTGCAGCACTTTCAGCTTGTGTAGCTTAGGTATTTTTATGAAGTCATGAAAACCTCCAGATATATTCTTTTAAAGACTGTCATATGTTATAAACCTTAAGCCAGGTTTAATGCAAGTGTTTATTTTTTTAACATTTTCAAAGTGGAAAATGCTTTCTCATAAAATGTATGGGCATTTTTTACTCTGTAAAGAACTCTGTGAACCTTTTTTTTTGCCCTGTTGGAGAACTGAAGGCAGAATTTTAATAACCAAGAATAATTAATTTGCTTATTTGTATGTTTTAACTTGACACTCAACGCCATGCTATCTGAACATCATGTTGCTGCAATGGAGGAGTGTACAAAATAGTATATGGAGAGTGACAACTTCCAGAGCAGTACTTTAAAGAATGAATACCATATACAAGCATCGTTTGCATAACACCCTGGACAGGGCAGGTGATATATGTGTCAGAGAAAGAGTAACTTCTGCCAGAGATGTTCCAGTAAAAGTAATTCCAAATGTACCATTCATAGTCAAGACATATGGAAGAAAGCAATTCACATATTTCTGAGCAGACACCTCTGGCATCATCACCTAAAGTGGTAGAAGACTGGGCATAATAACAGGCACAGAAGGTGCCAGTGTTCCTTTCTCTTAAATTAACCAGGCAGAACTTGTTGAAAATTTCCCATCAACATGATTTTCTGAAGGAAAAGGGTGTGTCAGATGGTTATAGACAAAATACAACCTATCTCTGTATTCTTCTGTCTCAACAGTCCTGGTCTTTCACTGTTCATCTTCATACTTGCTCAGAATTTCACTTTCCTTTCTCATAGGTATTTTCAGAATCACACCTCCACTCTCACAGCCAGACTTCTTATTCTTTGGCACTGTTACTTTGAAGCACATCTCCTCACTTCCTCTAGCCCTTCACAAGCTTTCTTTTTTGTTTGTTGGTTCTCCTGACTTCACCTGTGTTGGGAAATTTCTCCCTAAATTTAGCCAGGTGACACCCACTTTCTACCAAGTAATCCATCACTTGGCTACCTCTCCTTGAAGTGCAGAATGGAAAAAATGCTGTCCAGTGACACTCTGCCTTTAGTAGCAGTTATTCAAGTTTGATATAGCTCCACATACACTAGGTGCAAGAATTTTTTCCTATCACCTACTTTGTCACCATGTCCCCAAAATGTATTTTGTAGCTGAACAGTTGTATGCATAGCAAAATCCCATTATCAAGCTGACTTAGTACATAGGCAGGATACCTTCATTGTCACAAAAACTATTTCTATTGAAAAATATCTCTGTCTTACATGTATACCTCCCTAAACAAACCTACAGTTTTCATCAAGAAAACAAAACTAAAAACTTGCATTTTCTTCCTCACAAATACATATGTTCTCAGTTACATCTTGCTGTTCCACTGGCACTTTTCACAAGGAAAAGTCTTCTCTCTCAAGCTGTTTTATCCATGGGGCTTGCACAGTCATAACTAACTCCTGAGTTTCACTTGGCAGCAAACTGAAAGGGAGAGTGAAATGCAGGAAGATCAATGATGGAACAGTATTTAGTGACCACCCCAAAAAGGTAATGAGCTGCTCACTTCCCTTTCTAGCAGATATTTATAAATTCCATTAAAGCAGAACATCTTGCTTGGGATGACAAAGACATGAGTAAGTGTGACAAGCCCCTCATCAAAGTTAAAAAAAAAAGAAAAATCAGTCTTCTGTCCAACTAGATTTCAAAAGACACAATGAGCTACCAGTTTTGTCTGGAGATGGACACAGAGTGACACATCAAGTATGGCTTTTAACTGATGACCATATAGTAAATCGGAAGAAAATGCCTCCAACAGATGATTCAGGCACTGTCATCATCCAGCTCTCCTGATACTTCCGTAGCCATTTCTATCTTACCTAATTTGCTCATCCTAGTCAGCCAGACTAGGAAAAGTTAAATTCATCGAAGAAATAATAAGCAAAGCAGCACTTCCATTAGCAGTGCTGGCATTGCTGATGGTTCACTGCTTAACCTGGTGGATCAGCTGAGTCTCTGAAGGGAATGAAACACATCTGACCTTCCAGAGGCTAAGCAGCAGAGTATTCCCTTTGAAATTAAGCAAGTGGCCCAGATAAAACACTTGTCCAGATGCCCATGTACACCTCCATAGTTTGCATTGGCAGACTTTCTCAGGGCTCCAGCCACCATAGCTCTGCCAGGGACATGGAGAAGGTACACATATAACCTAGCCTGCTTGGAAGTGATCCTGACCATACCCAGCAGTATAGCACTGTCACTGTCCTATTCTCCATGAGACATTGAAGGTGTCTCTCCAGATGCCACTCCAACACCTCTCAGGTCTCTAAATCCTGTGGCATGTCTGTTATACCTCTGTGAATGTCAGCATTACCCTTGGGTATCTGATACAGAAGAAAAACCTGTTTCAGGCACCTTACACCCCTTGAGGTAAAACTCAGTCTGAGAATAAGGCATCCAACTTTAGGAGGAGGATTCAGTTGACTAAACAAAACCATGCAGAGGCATTTCAAGCAGTCTGCAGTATCTAGGACAGTCAGGTGGGGCATCCTAAGACATCTGTAATAGCAGGAGACTCTAATTTGGGCACCTCAGATGTTTACATGTCAACTGTGTATATAAGGGGCCATTATAGTCAGTGGAGTTCTTAATTCAGTTGCACACACACATGCACATGGAATTACATTTAAGATGCCCTATAGTATGGAAGACGCTTGTGTAGAGATGATAGGTATGATGGAGGACCTACAACAGAGCAATACGTTTCCATAGTGGCAAGTGCAAACCAAAGAGGATATTTCAGGGACTCTGGAACATCACTGAGTCCAGGTGTGGTCAACCGAACTCAGCTGCCAATCAGTACCTTCAGCAGTGCCTAGAAAGTGACTCATATAATGCTGAGAACCTGCAATAGTAAGATTGTAGCAGATACCTTCCTTTAGACACCTACATTTAGGTATCTTTACCTGGACTGGACTCCCATGTTACTGATCAGACAGATTCAGTCAGAGCAGACACAAGATCAAATCTGTCCACCATTTACCAGCAGGTCTGCAAGCCTTAGTTCAGAATGGCAGGAGAAATTCTGAGTTACTACACCACTTGGCACACTTGGACAGCTAGACCATAATTTGTCCCTATAAAGGGGAAAATAGGATGATATGCTTCCAGGGCCAGCTCTGTCAGAGCAGTATGGATACAGACACTGAAGTCCCAGTCATTTAAATAGCTCCATTCAGAATATTACTAGAGTTTGGGGTAGGAGAGCACTACAGCTGCACTGGAGTGCCTGTGTTACTGACATAATTGCCCCTGGCCAGGTAGACACAGAAATATCATCATTCATCACATCAAATCAACAGCAATACTCTGGTTATTTGTAAGTTTCGTCCTGTTCTTGTTTGTAACCTAAATTTGCAATGAATCTGAGGTTACCTTCTGTCTTGCTGGAGTTCGCTACTTTGGGAACTGCTAATAGGAACATTAAATGTTTCACTACTTTGCAGAAATTAAGTTCTGCAAACTCTACCATTGTCCTGTCATTGCTGCCTCTACAACTTCCCTTTAGGTGATGGGTAGGTCTATAGTCTATTATGCTCTGCATATACACTGCCAACATACTGTTGCTTGCTAGGCTACTTTAGGAACCTTTCTTTCAACAGTAGCTGACAAGGACTGGGCAACTAGTCAAAGTCTCCTCTGGGGAACTGGAAGACTCCACCTAGGAGATGTGAAAGGAAAATTGTGTTGAACTCTGTTATTAAGAGAGCAAGGAGAAGAAGGAAAGCAAGAAAGAAGGAAGAGCTGGAGTTAATGCAATAGTCTATTTGTGTTTTTTTATTATTAATAACCAAGGTATATCTCCAAAATCACAAGCGTGAAGTATAAACATGCATATATCCAAATTAGGCCATATTTTTTAAAGTAACTAAGCGATGAATATTACAAAGGAACTAATAAATTAAATGAAATAAATAAAATTACATTGAATCTTCTCAAAAACCTGAAACAGATAGTGTTGTGGCAGTAAACATTTTTACACCATGTTCATCATGAAATTAATATATTTATTATGTATGAAAAGAGGGGATTATCTGCCTTACTGCCTAGGCACTTCTGGATCTTCACAACTGTCTTACTGTCTTTCAGATCCAACCTTGATAAAAGATGCTGGGTTTTTTACCCACAAAGCCTTGTGGGTTTGCCATCACTGAGAAAGGCCATTATAAACACACAGATAAACCCAGGTTAGCTAATGGGACACTGGATGTTAATATACAAGGTAGACAAGGGCTGCTTTGCATAAATCACAGTTCAGCAGCTATTAGCTGGCACACTTCTAAACAGAGCAGTTGTCTGAAGTAAACAACTAGCATTATGTTATATAGAAGGAGAAAGGAACAAAATAAAACAAAACAAAAATTAAATTACACTGGAGACAAAGACCTGCTAAAAGGACTTGTGAAAGTGCCACCCTCCTTGTTAGCTGCCAAGCCCAAGGAGCTTTTGGTTCAGATTGCCAGGAAGAGAACCCACCTTTCTGCAATGTGAAGGAATGAGGTGCCTGGTTGTTTCTCAGAGGACTGCAAACAGCCAGTAGATGGTAGCAACCGTCGGCCACTAGTAACCTGAGCTGGATTCGTGCCCACAACCAAAATGCAAAAAAAAAAAAAAAAAAAAAAAAACCCTCTGCATTTCATTACCAACCCCATGAGCTATTCACCCTCCCAGGAAAAAACCGTATTAGCCTTGTCATGGCTTAAGCCCGGTCAGCAATGAAGCACCTACAGCCAATCACTCACTGCTCCCTGATTGCTGTCCATTTAAGTCAATATTCGGGGTAAAAGTAATATTAGGGCAGAATTGCGTTGGCAGAGTCTGTGAAAATGGTCTGAACAGATGAAAAGATAAGGAGATAAAGGTTCTCTTGTCTATCCTTGCTTTTGGAAGAAGGAAAGTTAATAGAACAAGAACAAAAGAGGTGTTACATATGTGCTGAACTTTTAAAATTAAGACCATGTTTTCAAAAACCTGTCAAACATCTTAAACGTTAAGTATCTTTATGTAGAGGATATAAAAAATGCAATCATCTTGCTACAAGGAATACTTGAATGAAGCAAGTGCCTCACTGCTGGAAAAAAATAATGCAAAGATTTCTTTTTAGAGGAATACTCTCTGGCCCACGATAACTGTTACTGGCAGAAAATTATTAGCTTGAAACTATAGGATGTGTCTTATAAAAAGAATTTGTAAATTTAATAACATAATTTCTGCATAAATTAAAATATTTTAATAGAATGCACTCGCTAAATAGTTGAATAAATGCTAATTGAGGAAAACATCTGCTCTGAACAAGAGCATTTACCACAGGCAAAGTGCTTGTCTGCAGTGGCAGTTTGCATGAGGAATAACAGGATGCAAAGCCTCAAACTGTATTTTCACTCTGGCAGGGAGTTTAAGGATATGGCATGCTGAGCTTGACATGCGTTGTGTCCCTGATTTCCATACCATAATTTCTTCGTTTTCATGAGTAAAACTGAAGGAGGTGGGAGAAGGTGGGAAGGAGATGTTGCAAATTGTAAGAGATGACACTGAAAAGCTTAAACTGGGATATTTAAGTCAAGCTGTACTTTTCTGGCTCTCTGTTTCCTTTATTATCACCACTACTAAAGGATCTTAGGCACATCTGCGCATCTCAGTTTTCCTCACAAACACCTATGTCTTGCTCACCTGCTAACTGTGAAGAAAGTACAGTCTACTTAATGATCCTGCAAACATCTCTCCATCCAAAAACTGGCATGTGATGCAAATGCAGTCTAAAGAGCCTCCATCAGCCTTCTCAGGCTGGGACATTATTTCAGAACTACCAAGTTATACTGGTTTGGGATCTTTTTTCTTCCCTCCTCCCTGCCCTGAATGTCCCTTGAATAGACCCAGAGAGTAGAGCTGCTGAGTAAGAGAGCTGAGAGCTGGTGTAGATAATAGCTAAGCTCTGCCTGCCATTTTCACATCCCTTCTAAGCTGTCTTTAATAAGCATTACAATTAGCTTCTGATAGCTGCTCGGAGGCCTGCACGGATCAGGCTGGTTGTCTGAGTATGGGTCTTATTAGTGAGTTGTCTCCTCACAAAACTGCCTTCACAAGTGACACCATTCTCAGCAGTCTCTGCGGAAGCGAAGGATTGAACCCATTCAGAGATTGAACAGCCCGTAAAGCCCGTTCCCTAAAGGACACAATAACAAGAAAATAATATAAAGGAGAATGAAAGAGCGAGGACAGGACAGCATAGAAGAACCTGCAGTCATGCTAAACGGAGCATAATTGTCATAAGGGTGTTTTTTTGACCTCTGAGCTATCAACCTGATAGTTTTCTCTCAGACTAAATATACTTATAGTTAGTTTTGGCAACAAGCAATTCTCATGCCAACATCTGCAGCTCTTAGATACGAAAATAAATATATAGCGTCCCTTTAAAACTTTGATTTATTCTCTACAATAAAATAAAATTACAGTGCAGCTGAAAATAACAGCAGCCCACAGTTCTCAAATACCCAGTAGAAACAGTCTGGCTGGCTGACCCTCGTCTGTGTTTCCTGATTATAGTGTCACCAAAATCTAGTTATAATGGTATTTTTTTTTTATTAAATTATGTGCTCCTGGCAGGTATGCTCTCTTTTGTAAAGGACAAAGAGTATAATGCATGATCTCAATGCAGTTAAACATCTAAGTCATCTTTAAAATACACTTTGTGTAGAACAGAAACAATAGCAAAATGAAAAATGTACATGCATTGAATCAACTAAGTTTAAAGCAGGGGTTGTTTATTTCATTATTATGTTATGCTGTATGTTATGTTATTCCAGACATCGTCAAGGACTTCTCACAAAATTCTGCATTTATGGAATCACTTTCTTCTAACCTCCAGCTGAGAAAATGCCTTCTAGTTTCGTTTAAATCTGGTCATTATTTTCCTTCCTATTCTGCATACATACTCCCTGAGACAAAGTCTCTCAACAGAAAAGGGAATAGATAGGTAATTGCAGTGTTTTGTTTGAAGACTTATGGTACATAATTCAAGGTTTAATTCTACTAAAAGGCAAAACTGACCAATTTCCATTCTTTATCTGAAAAATCAAACTTGTTCTCAACATGTAATCTCTACAATGGAAAAATCAAACTGCATATAAAGCAAGATTTTTCCTACCAGCATCACATATTCCTTAATGTTTCTGGTTTGGATATGCATATACAAGTATGTCCATGCATATAACCAGATCCATACCTACAACAAATGCTTTCAGCATAGTTATGAGGGTTACATCAACTAAGATCGTGACCTGTACTTCTGTGTAGTTCAAATTCAATACTTTGAAACTGCAGTGATGCAAGCACTTCTAATAGGCAATAATTGCCTTGGCAAGCCCACTCTGAATGGTAATGTAATAATAGTCTCATTCTGAGCTCTGTAAGAACAGTCCTCAGGGGAAGATCAAGGATTCAGAGCAGCACAGGCAAAATCAAAATTTACTGTCCCAGGAATTAGGAAAAATTCTTGCAGTCTCACTACTGGATAAGGAAATGCAGTTTTGCATTAGAATGACACTCCACCCTGCTGCAGCCAGTTGCTGAGAAAGCGAAGGAGCTGGCAAGGTGGAGCACTGATATTAGGAATGGCCATGCAGGCCGTGAGATCATGGCTAACCACTGATGGGGACATGGAGGTCCACCAGTCATGACAACCCCACTTTCTTAGAAAGGACTGAACCAACAGGAGCAATTTGCTCTGCCTTGGGAGAGCTAGTATAAGCCAAGTTCGGAAGTGCAGTAGCCACTCTAACGCTGAGAACGTCCTTCTCATGCTTTCCCTTGCTTTCTTGGTGGGATTTTTCAGTTGCCGTCCCATTCCTGGACTTGGCTGATCATGCTGAAAAGTGCCCCAGAGCAGATCTGTAGAACAGCTCTCTAGCAAACTGAAGTGTCTTGACCAAGTGTAGAGTAAGCTCTCTTTCAAATGAAAGCAAAGTGTGTAAGTACAAAGCTTCACCAGGCAAGTGAGACAACCAGATGGTGCCATCTGACAGAAGCGGCCAAAACCAAAGTACACACCAGTTTATTGGGCTTTATTTCTGCACTGAATCATCACACTTTCTTATCTCCCACAGTAACATAAACCAGAGCTGTGAAAACAAGCCTTCTCAGGCCTTCTGAAATGTCTGAATCTCAGGGTTTCAGCTCAGTATGACCCTTCATGGAATCTTGACAGCTCCAAATACAGGCCTTTCACATGCAAATAGAGGGGTCTAAATAGGAACTGCAAGCATTTTGGAAATGCTTTGACATACTGGGCCCTTAGATCAACTTTTTCTTTGGTCAGTTCTTTCTCTATAGTTAAGAAATGTTAAGACATATGTCATGCAACATTGTCAGGACTTCTTCCTCTCACCACCCATATGCCTACTGACCAAATATGAAAACATATTCAAAAGAGTCATTCCCCAATCTCCTTGCAGGCTTAAATATTTTCAACTTAGTGTCAAAGGATGCTAGAATGGAGTGATACTCTGCCCAGTTGTTTTCACAATACAAATCATCTAAGCAGAGGGTGCGTGAAAAAAACATGGACATGCCCGGTGTTATCGTGAAGCATCCTGTGCTGGGAAAGGGCTCTGCTTAAATTCTCCTGTGGTGATACGATTTGCCTGTGCCTGCAGCACGTTTCCTGTGCCTCTGTAAAAACAACTTCATGCCTTCACCAGATAACACAGATTTCCACTGCACAAAATCCTCCAACACCGTGATCACACCCTACTCTCTCTTCAGGTGACATTCTGAGTGCTAGCATGACCCCAGGCTCTTTATATGCTGCTTTCATCTTTACAGTTGTAAAACTGAAATTTCCAAGGAGCGGATTCTAGGCACTTTTTGGACCCTGCTAAAATCTCGGGAACATTACGACTTGTCCAAATAACCCTGGTCACATTTAGGTGGCTTCTCCTTGGGATACTGGCTTAAGTTACTGTTCATCTCACCCCCAGCTGGCTTCCCTGGTTATCACATGTATCCTGTTCTTCAGTAACTCTTACCATTTAGTTAATCAAATACTATTGAAAAGGTGTGTTTAGCCCAGAAAACATCACAGACTCTGATTTTTAGCTAGATTCTAATTTCCCCTTTTATGCAACTCACAGCAAGTATAATTTCAACAGTTGAAAATCCTTGAGCAAGTCAGTTTATTTTTGTGCTTTTGATTTTACCAGATTTATAGTTAGGCCACTAAGGACTTAGATAACTACAACAAGGTCTTCTTCAGGGAAAGCCTATCAGTAAGAAGGATATTCTTGGAAGAGTTTTAACCTTTCGTAACCACAAAAGCATTGTAAAATTCTATCTTAAGGCAATATGTGACTGACAGTTTTTCCATTTTATTGCAATAATCTTGCAATCCTGCTTTACTATACATCTTAATCTTCCACTTTCTTCTGCCCTATTGGATTGAGATCAGCAGCACCAATAAAGAAGCAGAAACAGCATCTACTTATATTTATCAGGAGGGAAGAATTCCAGTTGACAGTGATGAAGAAAGATTAAATTCTTGTTCACTTTCAGCCTACTTCCTGGGAATTTTCTGATGTATTTTAATCTGATGGATTTTCCAGGACCTACAAACAAGCCAAACTAAAAACCAAAGCAATAAAAAAAAAAACCAAACCTGCTTAAAATCTTTTTCCTGCAATTTGCTGTATAAATATTCCTTATAGGCTTTTCCTTACTTTATATCCATGTTAGAAATCAGTACCTACATTCCAGAAACTAATGTTTTTCAAACAACACTGTAAAATATGGAGGTGGCCTAGTGACTTATTACATGTATGCAGTGATAAGTGACCAAATCTTTTATTGCTGTTTGGGTTGGCAGAGAAAGCTGTAACATATCCAAGTAAAGGGAATAATTTTGGTTTTGATTTAGCAGGGTGTAAGAGTCAGTCAGAAGAGGAA
>NW_008613919.1:0-15794 GCF_000691845.1 Merops nubicus | reverse complement strand
AAGAGGTGCATGGAGAGGAGTTACTATCGTAATATAAAATAATTATAAAATATATGAAGAAAAAAATCTGTGTCACTGATATTACTATGAGATTTGCCATCAACTTAGCAAGTTTAAAATTTCTGTAATAATGTAGTATATAAGATTCATATTTTAAAGGTCCCTATATATCATTCATTTCAGTATAAATGGAAATGACAATATAGCATCTAAATAGCACTCATACAGCTTCTGACTCCATAAGAAGTTTTTCTGACCGGCGGAGTATCAGGCAAATTTTATTAGGTAATTATGTATGATTCATTGTGCTGTTCTGAAAATATTATTATGCATCATCTTTCTTATCATTCCTTTCATGACTTCGTGGTATAAATCTATATTCTATTTGCCTTTTGTTGTTGTTGTTGTTTTAATCTACTAAGATTAAATAGGATCTAACAGGATCTTTGGTCAGCAGACTTAATTTTGCATGTCTATTTAGTTCTTTTATTAATTAATGGAATTGAGCTCAACCTTTGGAATTATTCATCACATCTTATATGTGCCCATAATCATCTTCTGCTTACCAAAGTGCTAAGGAGATAGTAGAAGTGACTTGTTCAGGATATATTGTAGCTGATTAGCTGACTAGGAAATACAATTCATATCATCCAAGTTTCATCCACTGACCTACGTGCTCAATAACTGTCTCTAGAGTAGAACATGTATGTTCACCCTAGTTCATGTCTTAAACAGGAGGATGTTCCACTAGAAGGTCTCACTAAGGACTTATTGAAAATAGTTTGGAGGACTCTTCTATGCTGCCAAACAGGCAAATTTTTCTTATTTGTCTTCTCCACTGAGCTTCTGACAAGTTTGGATTTTGGTTTTATTTACTTTTGTGTTTGACAGGCAAAGGAAAAAATGAGGATAGGGGAATTTGGCCACTTAAAATTGTCTGTTTCTGTCCTTTCATTCTGATTAAGAACTTTCAAGTAGAAAAATGATAAGAACTCACAAATCTTCCACTGGATATTCAGCTTCCACACAGCTCTGATCTCTACAACGTGCGGGTTTTGGATTTCTATTCTCTCCATGAAAGAGATGTGAGACTCGGAACAGTACTTAAAGAAACCATCAAACATCAGGCTCCCCAGTCAAAATAACTAACAAAGACCTGTCTAAGTCCTCTCTCTTGCATAAGACGAAAAACACAAAAGACAAAGGAAAACACAAGAAAATCCAGCAACATTCTTTAATGTGTGGAGAAATACCTCATACAGCAAGATGCACAACCAGTTTGTTTTTTTCAAAAAGAGCTGTAAATTGGGAGTAAATACAGGCTTTATTGGCTCCTTAAACTCAGAGAAAAAGCATGATTAGAACCAATGACTAGAAGCTGAAGCCAGACAAATTTCAGTTTGAATTCAAGCAAAAGCCATTTTTTTTTTATTTGGAATAGTGAGGGATAAAAGAAATAGTGCATTCTTGCAACTTGCTTGAATATGAAATTATCACTCAAGTATTAATTATTAACTGGATTAATTTAAATCATCTACAATATACCAGAATCCAGCTTAGCTAATGCAAATATCTCTGTGTTCCTTACACTCCACACAAACAGTATATGGTAGCAACTTTATAGTAAAGCGGGCTTCCTTTTCCTGTAACTCAAATTACATATTGTCCCTACATCATGATATACGTAGTTGAATGGAATATGAATTCAGGGAGCTGATCACAAAGAAACCATTTGAAGGTTTTAATCCTTTCACCAATATTTCACAAGACACTCTCCATGTAATAAGAGCAAAAATTTCAGTTTCCTTCAATTGTTGAAAAGCAAAATGTGTTTGTTTCCAATATCACAACCTCTCTGTGCACTGTCTTTAAAAGCCTATCAGTGATAGCTAAAGAAAGTACAAAATTTTCTTTTAACATTTGGTTGTATCTCCAACATCAGCCTATGTAAGAATAAAACAAGTTCTGATTACTGGCTCTTCATCTTAGCAAATTCAAGATCCGAAATGCAATAAAGGCCATCCTTTCTGACAGGTCACTTGAAAAGATAACCCTCTTCTTCTTGGTAAGAGTCTTTGGGTTTTGAAAGACAAGAGAAAAATTTTCCTTCAACAAATGTCTCCTGAGTGTCTATAATTTTGATATAAGTACCAATAATATGTGTCACATTCAAAGAATAAATACTTCCCATCCTATAGTACCTACCCTGACCCTTGCAGCACCTACTCTATATTACCTACCAGAATACAACCCTGAGGGAGGACCAACATACTTTGTAGCTGATAAGAGAGACAGCTTTCTGCCTAAACCATCACACTAAATGTTATTTAGCATAAGTACATGTGTTGTGCCTTCAGTTACAACTAAATATCTATAAATAGACAAGTTCCCAGATTTTATTCTTTCACCTATACAAATTAAAGCTAACTGATATTCATAATTTGAAGGAAGATTTCAAATGTATATGTGTTCAATGCTCAGATCTAAGTGAATAAACACAACTTCTGTTCTCTTTAAAAGAAAGTGGTGTAAAAATAACTGGTGACTCAGCTACTGTAGCAAGATACAGTTATAGGTAACATAATACTGGAGCTGTACAAGCAGTTTTAGAAAACATCTGGATAAGCAGTTCCATTGAATTTTCGTAATTTGCATATGATTATTACTGATTTTCTAGGAAAAGTAGGAAGAGGAAAGTTTTCAACACTTTTTTTTTTTCTGTGATACCAGCTTTTTTAAAAAACAAGCACTTACTTGAAGGCATTGCCTTGAAGATACTACTTTTGAATGTAAAAACAAATCTTAACCTTTTTTTTTTTTTTTCCTTGCCTCAGGGTTAATATTTTCAAGCACAAAAGTCTCATGCAAAGAACAGCACTAGAAAACTTATGAATCTCATAGGTCCCAAAGCAGGGTATTTGCATACAAACTATCTTCTAGAAATGGTCCTTGGAAAGCTGGGTTAATATCCATGTCATGTCCTGGAATTATTTAGATTGTATTATTTGGCATGGACCAAAAGCATTCTTGGGGCCTTTTGAACAGGTTAGCAGCTCAGGTGAATAAGCTCCAGCACCCATGACAGACGTTTCGTCGTCCTGCTTACCTCAGTTGTACTAGATGAATCTCAATCTCCATATCTGCCAGCACACTGTTCCAAATCTGATCAATTATATACACAATTCTAAGTGCTTATTTAACTTGCTCTTTAAACTGTTTGAAGATGTCTCAACTACCCTAGATTGTCTGCTTTAGTGTTTATCTTGCAATCAAGTTTTCCTTCATGGAATGCAGTCCACAAGGATACATGAACAATAATGTATTTGTAGAGTGTAAGGAAGCCCAGGGCAAGCAAAATAACCTCTCAAGACCTCTTTTAAAATGAGGATATAAACTTCCATTAGCCAGTTATGCGGTTATGTGTTGTTTTTGTTTTGTTTTGTTTTGTTTTTTACTCTTCTCTACAGCATCCTGGTATTTATTCACTGTGTGAACAGGCAAAGTTACTTTCAGCTTCCAGTATGCTATGACTTTTTCACCTTTTTGTCTTAAGTTGCAAAAAAAAGGCAATATATTTATTGTCTATTACTTAATGATCCACTACCTACAATTTCCCCTTGTTTTGCTGCACCTCATGAGATATGGAATTTATTTATCTGTGCCCTTGATTGTATTAGGTATGTCTTGGGAGAACTGTCCCTAATACAAACATCCAGAATAATAAAGTGGCAATGGCTCCTCTACAGACATTTTCACTGAAATGAAACACTAATGAATCATGCAGAAGCTGCATTAAAAACAGACATCTGGATTTTTCATGAAGTAGAACTTGCATCTAAACCACAGATTCACTTTATAAGGGGACAAAAGCAATTTTTTGTCCTACTACTTTTTCACTGAGCTGCTCGTTCAATTATTTCTTAATCAGGGAATTGATTTTTCCTTCCCATAAAGTACTTGCTAACTTCATACTTTGACATCTCTGTATGGTGGCACATAGCACAAAAATAGTAATGTGGCTTTTCCCCATGCCCCAGAAATTTCACAAGTAGCCTGTCCCAAGTTTCAGGTGTGATGGTTTGATTATGAATAAGAGTAACACAGTAGTCTGGAGATTATTGTAGTTTTTTTCCTAATTGGAAATAATTTGGCATGGTAACAGATAAGGGGAATATGGCTTACTTTAATAATAAAAGAAAGGTTAAATTTTCCTAAATAGAAAAAGCCTTTCAGACTCAAATGTAAATATTAAGTGCATAGATTAAATTAGAATCAAAACAAAGAAAGTGCCTAAATGGTGTTACTGTCAATATTATGCCTGCAGATTTGTAATCTCGTTTCACAAACGATATTGCAACGACTCCAGAATATTAAGTCAATATTTCAGAGCCAGCTAGAAAATGATGACATTTAGAAACAATAAGACTCTGCATCCACCTGTATCTAGAATAGAAAGATCAGGGACTATTGAACATTGTTGAGTTCCAGATACCATTTATTACTGCCAAATGCGCTGCTGGCATCAGCTGTTGTGCACCTATTTGTGAAGAAAGCACATTCTTTACATTTTTCCATTTTCAGCTGTTTGGCTATAAGCAGAAAACAAAAACTCTTAAAAGAGACTGAAAGTTGGATCTTTCCTGTAGCCCAAGAGGTTAACTATCAGTCATACTTTCTTGCCAGCAGCCTGTGGTCTGTGTTAGAAAGACAGAGTTAATAAATCTGGATGGTGTATATGCAGGGGAAGTTATTTTTCTGGTTGGGAAAATGGTTCTGAGGCCTCTTCCCTTACAATTTTTTCAAAAAGTAATTTCCAGTAATACATTAACCTGAAATTCAATTACAAAGCAAATATATCTCAGCTAATGTGAAGATTGGCTGGGCTAGCAAGGAGAAAGAAAGGGAAGGTGAGTTACTGAACACCAAGAAGACTGTTGTGCAAAGGCTTATTTCTAGGTTTATTCCCTTATACCTCATGACAGGCAGGGGAGTTGGAACTAGATGTACTTTAAGGTCCCTTCCAACCCAAAACATTTGAGGATTCTGAACTAAGTTAAGGAAGCTTCTGAAATAAGACAAAGGCACTTTTGAAAATATTGCCCTTTATATCTTTCGAGAGGATCTTTGTCTGCCTGTCAAACCTAAAAACAGATGAAGACTGATATTACCATTTTAGTCTTCCCATAGTAACTTTCCTGAACTTCCCACTTTGAATTAAATGGCAGAACCTCTTGAATGGCAACGAAGTGCTGTGTCGTACAGAGCTGGCTGTATCCAGCAATTGCCATGTTACCTACCACTGAGGGATCCAACTACCCTTCCTTTTCCTCTTTCGTGAACCTTAGTCACCTCAGTTTGTAGCTGCACTTCTGCTAAGGTTTTCTGGTTTCTTCCCCACTTTTCTCCTCCCTCCCCTGATGGTTACACTTATCTCTGACTTTTGTGTTATTTGCTAGATTTATTTTTTATTGTTGAAGTCCAGTCCTCAGTTTCTTTTTTGTAAGAATGTTTTTTGTTGAGCCATACCGTGCAACAGCAGCTTTTTCTGTCACTCAGTTCAGTAATGCTCTTCCTTCTTTACTGGGAGGGCAGCCTGACTCTCCTTTCTAGGTTGGCATCCTAATTAGTAACAAAGTAAACAGGGGAAAATGTTGATAGTTGTTGGTACTAAGAAACATTCAAAGCTTTATCTGACTATTCTTTCCCTCTTATGGCTCACTGACAGCAAGATTTCTCTATAATCTGATGAGAGACAAATTAATAAACTATGAACAAACAAAAGACAGCTGTGAATAACCTAAACCACCACTGTCTGTCATTGTTCTTCCAGTAAAGGAGTAAAAAAAGATATTAGTGAATATTTCAATAATAAAGTTTGACAAAATTGAAAACTGCAACATATTATTCATTAAAATAAAACAAATCCACAAAATAAAAGGAACTAAAATCAGGTTGTCCACGTTAAGCAAAAGGATAAAATCTTCACACGTATATGTATACATACACATGTATAAATTCATTCTCAAATTAATTTGGGTTCTTATGTTGTTGCTCAGATAAATGCTGCTGCTACACACAGAAAACAATTAGGAGTATTTTTGTATAATTAGGGACAGATCATAAATATTAATATTAATTATAATTAATATTCCTTCATGATGGTGTTACTTATACATTTTAAACAGTAAACAGAACAGTTGCTCTTATTTAAGAATTATGCCCTATATGTTTTGCAATACATGACTTCTCAAAGATGAGATAAAACACTTCCCTTCTATTTTTTTTTTCTGTAAGATTGACCCAGTCTAGTTTTCTTGACTTCTGTTCTCATTATTTGGAATATCTATTGCCTAAAGAAGCTCCATTCACCACCTTTATTCAGTCCACCACCCATGAGCTGCAAGCTCAAAAAGCGCTAAATTTTTCTAAAAATCGCATTTTGCAATTTTAGTTATTTAGATCCAGTGATTATGTGCTTCTTCTTGTGTTTATCTGTCTGCTCAGGTCTTCACTAATGAGCCAAATCACCTAAATCTTCACACTACAGAGCCGTTTAACACCCATCTCTTTCTTGGTATTAGTCACTGGGCTATTCCCAAATCAACATCTCCTTCCTAAATCATGAGGTCTCATAGGTATTTATTGTGTCAGTCCTCATCCCAGACACCCAGGTCAAGAACTGTACTGCACATCTGTTCCCCATTTACTCTGAAGGTGAAGGTATGTTCTGAATCAACATCCTGCCTGGCTGGAAGCAGGACTTATAACTAGATTTCATATAAACCACAGTTATCACCTGACCAAGAAGCTACAAATTAGTCTGGACTGAGTTTCTCTTACTCTAAATAATTTCTTGGACTTGTCTCTCCGTGTCCCATATGAGTGCCATAAATACCAGCCTATAAAATAAGTTTTTCATTCTTAATCTTTCATTCTTATCTGCAGTACAATGAATGCTTAATTAAACACACATTCAATTTCTAATTACATTGGCAATCAGACTCATTCTGAAGCTACTTGGGAGCTCTACAAGTCTGTTATTGGGTGCTCAGATCAGAATAACTTTTAAAAGTCCATTTGTTTTTTTCCTGCATAGTCTTGTATCCATTCTTTACCAGGAGGGTCTCTAGAAAAAAATGTGGAAATCAGTCTTGCCACTGGCTATTAGAATGCATAAACCTTGTCCATCAGGACCAAGCACACAAACTTGCTCATGTGTAAGATGCTGATGCAGAGGAACATGTGTATAAACTATTTAGTGATGCTAAGGAAAAATTTTACTTCCCTTTTAGCTTCTAAGAATAAAATCTTCAATAACCACTCCCATGCAATAAATTATCTTTAGTGTGCAGAATATTAGCAGAATGTCTTATGCTCCATGTCTTTATCCTTTTGAAAGGGGGAAGCACACCTGAATTTATCAAATTCCATTTAACATGAGAGATATCTTAAGCAGGTGAGTAGATCTTGACAAATGAGGAAAAGAATTCCTGTGGTTTTTTTTTCCCTATTCCAGGAGAAATATTAAAGTGTATCATCAAATATCTAGCAATATATGAATAAACTTAGATGAGAGTATGCACAGCTTAACTAAAATAACTCTTATTTCTTACTTAAACTTTTATATTATTAATAAACTATGAAGTATTTTCGTAGTTTGACTACCATAAAAAACTAGACACGGATGCTACTGGCAAAAACTTTGTTTACTATAAACCTCTCCATCAAGCTTGATTTTTTCCACTACTTAGACTGCAAATTCAATGAAAACTTGGTACAACATTCTAATCCAGAGAAGTCAACAGGAGGCATGGTATAGTTGATAACAAGGCCAGGTTTTTATTTCCTGTACCTAAGAGAGTAGACAAATTAAGATGCTTTTTGCAGGTATTGATGAAACTTTCATCAGAATCAATATTTGAAACACATTCCATCAGTCTATGAACTCGCCACAAATTATTTATCTGCTTATCTTTGTTCAATATGTTTAATAGCTGCCTGAATTTATGATAATACATCTTGAAAATTATCTCTTTTCTTCTCTTATCAGTAGCATATTAGGTTACCCTCTCAGTCTGCACTAAATCTCTTTTGAAACTCTGAGAGGGGAGCATGGGAAATGAATGTCAAAATTGATGACTAGCAAATGTAGAGCTTTGACCCAGTTCTTGTCAAGAGGATTCCCTCATCTTAACAGACCGTTTTTACAGGTTTGTTAGAAGAATAAGTGATGAGAAATGTTGATTTAATTAGCTCAATGCAGTTAAATCCTAGCAAAAAAAACCCCAGCGTCCTCAGCACTCTGATGAACAGAAGAATTTAGTCAAGCACAGATATCTATGCAGACTTCAATTTCAGTTCAGTAATTTCCCATACTCAGATACTGCAGGCTGTGCAGTTCCCAACAGTATTTAGACCTTGAGCTCATTTCTGTAGCGCATGACATTTTGCATAAATGTTATAGAACAATTTTGCAGACTTCAGAAAAGTTAATTTAATTCTCCAATTTAAAAAGAAAAAAAAAAAAAACAAAAACACACTCTCCTTATAGCAGCTGACTAATCAACCTGGCAATTTTCTAGCCTGTGCTAATGACAATGGTGATTAGCTGCAGGCCATCTGGGTCACTAAATAGTTGATTTATATCATATTTAAAATGAGAGTTCAGAAAACAAATGGCTTATACTTATCTCAAGCCTCCAAAATTAAAGGTTAAATCTGACCTTGTGATTTGGAGGCCTTTTTTTGTTTGTTTTTTACCTAGGATACTTGTGACTCTTCATGTTCATTGACAATATCATATGGAAATCCAGTTCCACTGAAAAGAAACTTTGTAAATTAAAGAATAAGGAAAAGAGGGAAACATTTTAGTGATTTACTAATTATCCTGTTTTATTCTGTTCCTATTGAAATACACGTATTTCAGCTAATCACCGTGTAGTGGATACATTCCTTCACTTGTCTTATTCAATAAACAGAATCCCAGATTAATTGATTTCATATTTTCATGACACTGAACTAAGATTAATAGAATACACTGCAACTTTAAACAGATAAAACCCCTCTTCCAGTTAGGGAATGATAATTAGCACTTTGATTTTGCAATGGGATGAAAATCTTTATTCTGTATCTTGCACAGACTTTTAAAACACTCATTTGGCAAGTCCAATAGTCAAAAATTGTTTATTATACCTGATTATATTGGAAATTTGTGGCATTACACCAAACATATAAAATATCAATGAATTATTAAACTTTTTAAAGGAAAATAGGTGGGAAAAACAATGACATTCATCTTCACCTACTGAATGATCCCAGGAAATGAGACTTCATCCAGTTATTTTAGAAACAGAAACTAATAATGAAACTTATTTTCATTAACAGAAGCCTCTCTTTCAAGAATACGGGAAAAATAGGGAAAAATTTCTGGGGAACTGCATTAGGGCCAAATGACAACTACAAAGGTGTTTAGTTTACATATTTCAAAATTCTATTCAACTGAAGGTAAATTCTTCCTTTCAGAACTTTCATACACAATTGTAGAAAAATCTGTGGTTGTTTCTTGGTAAAAGTGTCAACAATATCTGAACTACATCACTTTTTTTAAGTTTCCCTTGCTGAAATGAATTAACATACATTTTCCCCAGTGTTCCACATGCTAATAAAATATAGAAAGTCAGCACCTCTCTCTCAAATTAAATTGATCTTTAACACTCATTCTTCCTCTGTCTAGTGAGAACAGTAGTGTTGTTTATTCGAAATAGAGAACAACCTCCATGAAGAACTATTAGATGCTAAACTGAAATAGTTTGTTGGTTTTTTTTTTCATTTTTCAAGCTCTCATTTTTATTTTGTGCAAATATAATACTACAGTATGTTCTTCCATTAAGGTACAGTTATCAAACAACGTGCAGGGAAAATGCATGATGGCTTTTGCATAAGTCAAGGATGTACTCTAGTGCTTTACTTTGTGCAATAGAAGGAAGACAGGTCATATCTCTGCTCTAATTGTGGCAGCAGGAAAACTGCCTGACTAAATTGTCTACCTAATTTTACGTTTCCAGTTAGACAACCACGTATCTGCTAAGGTATTTACAGACCAGTTCTGCCAAGTACTTGATCATTTGCCAGCCTCAGAAGATATAAAAAACCAAATGACCTATTTAGATGTTTCAGGGCAGATGCAAGCTTAGGTTTTGTGCTGAGTAAGATTATTACATCCTTGTCTCTGCTTAGTCCTCAATCTTTATCGTAGCTATTTAACTCCTCTGAAACTAGGCCACCTATTTCTTTCACTAGAATTTTGGCTAGAAACAGAAATACTGTTACACTAGACTGAGGCAAGGCCTCCCCACTCTCATCACCTCTGGCAGCAATCAACACTAGGAAAAAAAAGAGAAGCAACCAGACATGAAACAATGACCTTTCTCCATTTGTCCATTTATAAAAGTCTCTAAAGGTTGAAGTTAGAGGTTTAATATTGCTTCTATATTTTTTCTTTGTGTTTAGGTTTACTCTGAATACTCTTATTTTTCATATATATTTTTTTATGTAATATCTTCTTATATTTTGCCATCAACAGCTTCCAATACCAGAGCTGAACACTAATTGTAGGTTGTGTTGTTAAAGAAGTGTTTTGTTTTCCATTGTAAGTTAATCTCCTTTTCTCCCCATGTGATCTGTCATTGTTTCTTGTTGTCTTGACTACCCAAGGCAAAGAAGTTTGAAAATAGCACAGACCTCTAAGAAATAACATTTCTGATACTGAATATGAATGAACTGTTTAATTCACTTAAATATTTTGATAATTGATTATCAATATATGTATTCATAGACATGCTATGCTGAAAAACCTAGTCCCAACTTCTGTGAATTCACTGAACTTAAATGCATGCTTTTATGAAACGCTTTGAGAATTTAAATCTGATAAAGTTAAATACAAATCAGCAGCATCTAGGCCTTTTTTAAAAGAAAAATAGCATTCCACACATTAAATTAATTCATCTTATTAAAAACAGTAACAGTGATAGTTGAAGCCTACTTCTGGAAACAGTTGATGTTACTATCCTACTAGTTGAAGAGATGAAGTCTGGGACCTCAAAAAAATATCCTTTCTACTTCAAATAAAATCACAGTGGCATAGGTGTAGCTGCACTCTTCCTAACATTGTTAAAAATTAAAGATTGTTAACGGTGTTCCAAGCTCTATCCAAAAAATTTGATTTATGGATGGTATAATCACATAAAAAGAAAATGGTTTTCTATCTGTCTGTGGCTGAGTAGGAGGCTGAAAAAAATGGATCAATTAAGAAGAATAAAGAAAAACAACTACCAACATTATTGAGGCACTGGCACTATTATGAAGAAGGTAATCCAATACTATCTTCTGTTATTAAAGAAGATGCTCTTGTCCACAGATTTTAGAGTAACTAAGTGTACTATCAGACAACAAAACTATTTAAAGAAGAATGCTGAATAAGCCATTTGGGTGTAGAATAAGCTGCTCTGGGAATCTGTGACAGTCACAAGAGCATTTTAAATTCTGCTCAAACTTTTTCTTTAGGAAGGTTGTGCAATGCACCTTAATGGAGTGGGAATTTGCATACTTGGTATAGAAGCCTGATGCAATGATCAATACTCAAATATTTTCCCCTATCTTCACCAACTTTAACTTTAAAAAGAGCTACAACACACTACATGCAGGTTCGTCTACTGATGACTGTGTATTCTAATGGAATTTTATCTTAAATATGTATCATACTGGTTGGACATGGCAGGACATGACATTTCAGGGTGCTTATAAGTTATTTCCAAAGATATGAAACATCTCTAGGTATCAAAATGTATTACAGAATTGAAATATATAGAGAATTCTTCTGATAAGACTCATTGCAAATTATTTTTTACTGTAAATAAGACACAATTTAATTGAGAGCGTGGCTCCAAAATTACCCCACTTTGATAGAAACTGTTGTTCCATGAATTGTGAGAAAACCAAAACAGAGAGTAAAAAACCTCTAAGATATGGAGAAAAAGAAAAAGGCAACTCCCCCCCCCCCCCAACATAGTTTGAAATGCTCTTGGATGTTTGTGAGTGTAAGTGTAAGGTACAGAGATCCTCTTCAGGTCAGGTGAGGGAGTAAGATGTTCATGCTGAACTCCATTTTTCAAAAGTCAGCTTCATG
This sequence comes from Merops nubicus, assembly GCF_000691845.1. NCBI lineage: Eukaryota > Metazoa > Chordata > Aves > Coraciiformes > Meropidae > Merops > Merops nubicus. The sequence goes on along the minus strand of NW_008613919.1, from coordinate 3,610 downwards.
GCTGCTTGGTCAAAATTTACAGCCCAGACAAGATGTCAGTGTATTTAAAAGATACTAAAAATATATATTGCTTCTCTTGCTACTCCAATAGAACATGTTGAGAAAACAATTAGGCAATCTCTATTAGGAATACAGATTTTTTTTTTCAATAGCAATAACCATGCTTTAACACAGAATCCTAGAAAAATTCAGGTTAAAAGGTACTTCAGGAGATCACCTAGCCAACACCCTACTGCTTAATGCCTCATTCAGATTATGTAATTTAAGATTTTGTCCTGTTGTGTGTTAAGGAATACATTAGAATATTTTAATCTAGACTGTGACAAGGGAAAAATATTCCTGTGCCAGACAGATTCAGCTATGGACATTGTTATTTTGTCTATGGAGTTATCTAAACTTTAGAAAACTCAGGAAAAAATAACTTTAATTAAAATTTTGTTTATGCAGCTGTTTCTTAGATGTCTCTTCTTTAGAATAGTACTACTCAAATAGTATTCTGGATATAGGAGAGATGTAGAAGAACATCATCCTAATGACAATTCTTTCATTTAATGAAAAAGAATGCACTACTTAATCCCAAGATAAAACTATATAGAAGTTAGGTAAGAAGGCAGGCACAAAACCTCTGCAAAAATATTAGGTCAATAAAAATCCATTCCCTAGCTGATGATGATCAGCAACTTATGCAATTAATTGTAATAATTCCAGAAACAGTGCCACTACTTTCCCTTTCAGTATTGCCAGAATAAATATCCTCATTTTAAATAAGATACAGATACAAGTGAAGAGGAAATAAGAAAGAAAAGTAGTTCCTCAAGTATTTTTGCAGAAAACCCAGTCACCATAATCAAGCCTATCTTCATCCTCTCTTTGACTGGGGTTTCTCTTCACTAGTTTCACACTGCTCTGTTCCAAAAAGCTGAATGTCTGATGAAAGGGCTAACCCACATGCTTTCAAAAGAGCTTCATCATATATGTATATTTTTGTCTGCCACCATCCTAATTAGGTGTCCTGGAAAACACCAGCAATAAATAATAATCTCAGCAAAAAAAGCAGCTCACATTATGGTTCTCTAGTGATATTTTCCATACTGCTTATTAACCTGTCAAAAGCATGAAGAGGTTTGATAAAGTAAAATAATTTCTCATTAATGACAGTAATTATGTCAAAATAAATATTTATATTTGAAGTCATGATCGATTTCATTCTGGAAAATTATACCACTGCCACCAGCAATGACAATGACCTTGTGCAGAAAAAAAAGTGAAGATCAAGTATCTTTTCTCTTCTATATATAACATACATTATCATAACAGGAGTTAAATATAATTTCCTTAATGGAAAAAGGATGTCCTTAATTGCTTTATATAAAAATCAATTTATATAGCAGAATACTGAAAATGTCAAACCTTAAAAACTCACTAATTATATTTCCAAATATGATTTACCATTTACAGTTCTGTTATTGACAGATTTAGAAGACAGGGATAATTTTGTGAGTCCAGGAGGATCAGTAGTAACTTGTGTTACACAACATATAAATGGTACATAATAGCATCATGTTTTAAGAGATACTACAGTACAGTCTACCCAAACCAAGGCAGTTGTCAAAGTTCTATAAAACTTTTCCCACTTAAAAGGTACTTTGGAGCTGGATGAAGTACCAGACATGCCTAGTGAGCTACTCAGGTTTTCAAGACCAGATGAGAGTATAACATTATCTTGTATGGCTGTATACTTTTGTGGGTATATAGGCATATTTGGAAAAATAAACGTGTTACTGTTAGTGCTCACAGACTCAAAGAAGGACAATATGCAGCTTTGAAATCCTGGCATTTAACCTGTCACAGAAATACTGAGCAGCTCTGGTAGCATAGCTGTAATTCGTTATCATTTTAGTAGTCTCCAAATTCAAATGAATTAATGTTTTCTGTTTAACTGTAAGTACCACTGGTAAGGTAAAGACCTTTTTATATTAACAATGTACCTTTTTATATTAGCAATGTACCTTTTTAAATTAACAATGTACCTTTTTACTGGTAAGGTAATGACCTATTTATATTAACAATGGTTTGTGGTTTTCATCTTGTTTTTCCAACAGCTTCTATAACAAAGGAATTTTCCTTAGAAGAAACAAAAACACTTTACAACACAGCATTCAGCAACATTAAATGCACTGACCAAATAATATTGCTTCGATCAGCAAAGGTAAAGAAATGAGGTAATGAGGTCAAAGTTGATCAAAGAGATCAGACAAATTTGGATGAAACTATCTGTGAGGTTAAGGCAAATCAGACTTGAATTCCTGACAACTGAAATATGTATTCAAAGTAGGACTTTTGCTATGTAAAATACATATATGGCATTATGAATAAAAATAATGTGTATGTTTGAGCTAGCATGGCCAAAACAAAATTTAACACTGAAGAACAGGTCTTCTCTATGGTACAGTTATTTTCTGTCTGCCCAGAGTGCCTTCCATAATTAACTCCCTTAATAAGCGAGACCAGTGCCCTCTTTTGGAATCTGCTTCAGAGCCAGTGAGCAAATAGTATCATTTAGTTAAAGATGAGGAAGAGCAACATCAAGTTTCAATTAGAAAATTCAGTGATATTCAATTTTTCTCTCCCCTAAGCTTACCATCTGAGCAACCCTGCTGACTAAAAGTTTTTTTCTGACTTGTACTGTGGGAGAGGCTTACAATATATTTCGTGAGAATGACTAAGTGAGGAGGCTGAAATCAATCGTAAATCTTGTTTGAAACAAGAATGAGAGCAGATCCAGTGTACCAATGCTGAAATATTATTCTTTTAACTTAATAGGTATTGTGGTGTAAAAGCTTTTGTGAGAGGGTTGTGATACTCTTGCTTTGCTAGGTGCTCTTCTGTAACACAGACATGGCATCACGCTCTGCTCCCTTCCAGAACAAAAGTACTTGCCCTCCTCCCAGTTGATTATGTTCTTTACAAGTGTTGATGGAGAAGACTGTCCACCTAAGCAATACCCTGAAGGTTGCAAGGCACTTCATAGCACAATCAGTCATCCTGACACATCCCGGTATTAGAAAACCTCCTTTCACTTCTGCCATAACTGGTTTCCACTTAACTTCATGCCACGATGAGTTTTCCTCAAATCATTCTTGTTAAATTCAGTTCCACAATTGATGAATTTAATGTCTAAAGGATTTTTTAATCAAAGGAATCTCTCATATTTTCAGTTTCACGTAACATCTCTAATTAAATATTATATTTCATGTGGATTGGAACCTAAAATGTCAGAAAGGTTTCAGAACTGCAGCACAGGAGAACATAGAAAATTAGTCCATTCTCAGAAAGAATTCTGGTGCCTGCTATGTATGGACTGATTTAAACACAGAAGCGTGAGATTTTCATGTGAACTCTCATTATTTTTATGTATTTCACTTGAAGCATCAGGCAATTCCTCTCAGATGAGACACAGTGGAATCCAGTTTGTAACATGATTTGAGCTCATGCCAGGCTTCTATCCTAGAATTTCTACAGGAGGGTGAAGATATTCACTGAATACTGAGTTAACAAGAAATGTACCCTCTTCTAAATAGTATATCTGTTGCAGTGCGCCTCCTGGAGA
>NW_008613918.1:0-726 GCF_000691845.1 Merops nubicus | reverse complement strand
ACGACAAGAGAAAATGTCCAGAGGAAAATTCCCAAGGAGTTTCCAAGAACACCACTCAATACCAAGAGAAAATGTCCAGAGGAAAATTCCCAAGGAATTTCCAAGAGCACCACTCCACACTGAGATAAGATGTCCTGGCAAGGACAAAAAAGAGCCAAACCCCCTCTCCACAGCCACGAGTGGGAGCAGGCCCAGGACACCTCAGGACCTGGGGGAAAGCTGCAGCTTTGAGAGAGTTTCCTGAGGGTCACCTGTTGGACACATCTCCCAGGAGATGGGTGCAAGGCTGTGCAACCTCCAGGCCTGACTCAGAGCAACCTCCAAGCCTGAAGAGGTGAGAAAGCTTCAGGAACCACCCTGGAGGTCAACCTTGGGAGATGGGAGAACGTGAGCACTGCTCTACCTGGAGACAACATGGAAATCCAGGTCTCCTTTGGCCCATCAGAAAGGAGCCCAGGCAGCTGCAGGGCAGAGAGAGTCAGTCCTGGCAGAGTCACACAGGCAGCACAATGACCATTTTAGTTGGTGCATGGAGTGAACCTAAAGCAGAAACCATCCAGATTGGTGGATCTCTTGGAAACCCAATGCTTTAGCTACAGGAATAACATGCCACACCTCTGTCTGCACACTCAACTCTTTTGTAACTTGAATCCTTTTGACAACAAGCTGAGATGGTTTTGGCAAGAAACATCCCGGATCACAAAGTTCCCTGGATCCCTACAAACA
>NW_008613917.1:0-20118 GCF_000691845.1 Merops nubicus | reverse complement strand
CTTGGGAAATGGATCTCAATAACTCTAATTGGGGATCCATTTCCCAAACCAAAATGATATGATTTTAAAATATTTTTCCATGTTTATTATATTTTTGTTTTAAAGTAAAGATCACAAAGAGACCTCTCAATTTTTGGAAGCATGCAAGTGTTGATGCAACAGATCTCAAGGTCTTGAAACAATTTTTCCATAAGCCATTTGTGTGCAATCATAGGAACTTTTTCCATGATTTCAGAAATCCTTAACTTTTTCATTCAGCATTAAGGATGCAGGAATCTGTTTTGTCTGAAGTTCTGCATTGCACATACAATGCACAGCAAAGGTTTAAAGACATAAAAATAGTACCAAAGGGTTTACTTCTTAACTGTGGTAGCAATTTTTATAGCTCTGTGTTCTTTTTTTTTGTTCTTTTTTTTTTTTTGTATTACAAGAAGCAACCTGAGCAAATTCAATCATTCTTGCTTAATTCTGCCTCCAACACGTACAAAAATATGTGTAATCATGACATACTAGCATCCTGACATTTTTTTGGCTTTTTTGTTGTTTGTTTAAAAATGAGATGACAAATTCATGTCACAAGTTTCCAATCAGTAATTAGATCTTACAAAGAGTTTAATGATAAAACAAAGGAGGCAAAAGTAAAGTGACGTGAATTTGGAGAGGCTGCAGTTATTGAGGCAAAGATCTGCGGGAGAATAAAAGGTGCTGTGTAGGAAACATCCTCGCTGGTCAGCTAGAAAGACTATCCGTAATACTCCAGTGTGTAATAAATGAAAACCCCACACACTGGACAAAACAAAGGTGAGCAGAAGAAAAATGTGTCCTAGGAGAGTGCAAACGAGCCCAAACCCAGAGGCTATTCCAGATCTGTTAGCACAACTGCCTTTAGAGCTCACCGCTCAGCCAGATGTTACTGCTAGAGCCTTCCCAAGCTTGGCATCTGGGCCCTGGCATGCCCCAGGAGTGACCTAGGGTGCTACTCCCTCCATTGGGGAAGGTGCACAACAGAAAGCCTGGGTGAATTGCTTCTTATCTCAGCTGAAAGATGGAATCTGCTTCAGACTACAGGCCCTGTAGGCTGCAAATGTGAAATGTTTGAGTAAAAGCACCAAAGGGCAAATAATCCTCACTTAATATAAAATTGCATATGTCAATAAAATATGTTTTCCTTTTCTTCTATTGATAGAAGCTCTTTTCCAGTATTTCAGGCTCTGTGTAGTAGTGCGTTTTCTCAATTTCTAGTCATTTGTGGTAGCATTTAAGAGGTTTAAAATTTGTGTGAGTTTTCAGACTGAATATTAGGAGGTTTCTGTAGCCTTTGCACTTGAGATATCCGTCTCTAGATGCCATATTCAGTCCTAGACAGATAGGATTTCACCCACACAATAGGGATACTGAGCAGTAACTGTAAGCCAGACCTTCAGCTGGCACAAACTGCACTATGCTTAATCAACATCAGTGTGAAGCTATGCCAGTGCATACCAGCTGGGCATCTAGCCCTTTGTCTGCCCCCGCATAAAAACGATGTTTATCTGCTTTTATTGAAGCTTTACGTTTTCCATGTGAGCATAAGTAACATTTTCATTTTAGAGCCAATATGGACTTTTTATTTCATTTCCCATTTCTGTTCCATCTCCATCCATCTTGAGAATTAAATGCACACAGGGGAGGGTAAGGAAACTGCATAGGAACATCTGGGATGCATAGTGTGTCTGTTGCAGTCTCCAGAGAGAGCAACACCATTGAACGGTACCTCTGATGAACGTACAGCTATTACTGGCAGCAGTGGCTATTTTACAGGCTTAATGGGATGTCTGAATCTTGCTGTGCTCCCTTCCATTTGACTCCAGTCCACCTTCAGTGTTGTCTACTATCTGAGCCCAAAATAGGTTCAGTGATGGACAGATGGGACAAACAAGGAACAATGGCCTTGATCCTGAAATAGCTGTGTGTCTACAAGTTTCTGTGTCTACCTACTTCAGTCCAGATGAAACTGCCACAAATTTGAGTATGCCTGTGCAAACCTGAATGCATGAGCAATGATGTATCCACCAGTGCTATTGATTGCAACTTCAGTGTCTAAGTGCTCACCACATGAGTAAGGCTTGAACATAATAGCCTTCTGATGGTGTTCCAAGTTTGGGGGGGATGTATGAAGGTTAATTGAAGCTACAGACTTGGCAATGTGCCTCAAATGGCTGTGTGCCATAGTGTTTGGGGATTTTAGCTGTTATATGTGTAAGTAATTGCTCTTTACCAAATGCTTTAGGGAGAAAAAAAAAAAATCACCAAATGTAACAATTTAACATATAAAAATCCTCCATGCAAAAAGCCAAAGCAAAACCAAACCTTCAGTATATGTAAGGCATGCCTTGGCCTTGGTACCGTTATCTAGCACCAAATATCACGTTCCTGCTTCTGAAAGCATTTAACAGCAAATCGTTGACTTAGCAGATTTAATCTTTCTGTACAATGATATTTCTGAGAAAAGTCAGGCCCATTTTGCATAGCTGGAGACCTGCCATAAGAAAAGGCAGCAGGCATGCTGAGCCTTTTTAGGACAGTGCTTCTCCCACCCGCCTGTCCTTCCCCAGTGCTGGGGGTGACCAGCCCCCCCACCCCATCAGCAGAACAAAATGCATGCTCGTGCAGCAGCCCATCTCAGAGAGGGGTTGATATCCTTAGATTCTGCAGATCAGATGCTCCAAGTTAAGCAGTAGCAAGTCAAGCTAATATGACCAGTTGTGAACTGGGAAATGGGGGAGCTGGGAAACGTTCACTTTTCCCACCCCTGCCATGCAGGCTGTAACCTCCAGCAAAGAAGTGAGGTGACAGCCGGAGCAATAATTTTTAAGTGACTGATACTAAATCCAGCAGAGTGCATCTGTCAGGACCTTTAATGAATACTGCCAAAGAGAGTAAGTTCGTGCTCATATGATAGGCTTTAGACCGAAGCAGTGAAGGCAGTAGGTCTTTTCTGCTGTCTGGTACCAGACAGTGTCTCGGAGAAGAGAAGCAGAATGGATTTCTTGTCTAGGTTATCATTGCTCACATTTTAACAGTTGAAAAACCTTCAGTCAAAATCTGATAGTCTGATAATGTATAACAAGAATATATTGACTAAAGATATTCATGTGACTGTTGTTGGAGATAAAAAGGGGAGTTCTTTGAGTCGACACTTCAGAGTAAATACTAATTCAGCATATTCCCAGGATCTAGGAATATCTTTTGGACTCTGGCATCAGGAAAATGCTATAAAATCAGCTTCTGTCTCTTTCTGAGGATGGCAGCATTAGCTCAGATGTGCCAGTCTGACTGCAGCAGTCAGCAGAAGCTGTGTATGCAGCCATATAACTACAACAGAGTCTGATCATCATCCTGATGAAATTACACTGATCTAATTTGCACGCCATGAAGACATTTGGCACTGGCTGGATCTGAGCCGTGACATCTTCATTGGAACTAAAAGTACACTAAAGAAGCGACATTACATTTCATACCCTTTTGTGCCAGGCTGTGGCATTTCTTCCTCTTTAAAGGCATTATTTCAAGAACATTTAATTTGGCTTTGATATGTCTGCCATTTTGCTATGCAGGAATGTACTGAGCCAGAAAAAGCTCAGCTGTAATAAAGTTTGGCACCATCAGCCCACCATATACCTGCACCATCCTGTGCAATTTAATTGGCATTCGGTGGGTTGATAAATGGATTGGCTTAATGAGACAATATACATGACATATGCAGGACTCTCCTGAGGAATAAGATTCATTTTTGCACTTCACACATCAACATGCTACAGATACCAGCACAGTCACCTCCAGCAGCTGTGCTATAACCAATGACATGCCTTCCACTGTAGTGACCAATAACTCTGCTATCTCTCAAACTAGCTTTATATCATTTTCCATATGAGCATTTTTATTTCTTCATTTAAAAATTATACTTCCAATTGTAAAATTAAAGCTAGATAGCGTAAACTGCCTTTGAGAGTTTCTATAAAGTATAATATCCTTTTTTTTTCTGTTATAAATCAACAGATTATCTTCATATCTTCCTGAGGATTTTCATCCATATTTAGAAAAAAGTTCTAATTATAGTTTGAATAATGTGTAAATAACAACTAAAAATACTTAGTAAAATACGCATAAAAGCAAAGATCTATGTTATGTACTTTTAAGTGACTATGAGTAAGCAGGACCTGTTTTGAAAGGTTCATTTGCATGGACGAATTAGGTCTGGGTTAGAGCCATCTCCGGAAAGAAGGTGAAGATGAGGATCTCTGGGAAGTTGTGCAGCAGCTGGCAGAGGGGAGCATTTCAGTTTTATTAGAGGTCAAATAATTACTGATTACAGCCAGTTTATTCAGCTCTTTTGTTCAATAAACCAAATTTTGCTTTAGTCAGGAGCAAACAAAAGAGGATCAGTAACATCAGTAACATCAGGGATCTGGTCCAGTGTTTAAAAAAAGAGCAGCTTAATGCTAGATCTTTGAACTCTGCCTCTCGGACGTAACTGTGAAGGTAATCAATGTCCTTTGATCTTTTTCAGAGGCCTATTTGTTTGGGTTATAGATCATTTAAGAGTTAGGATTTAACAGCAATCCAGGGGGCTAATCTATCTTGCATGGACAAGAGAGATATGCATCCAGCTTTCTGGTATTTTACAAAGTCTTGGAAAACAGCTCAGAGAAAGAAAACCTCTTCCCACTTACACAACAGACACAATTAGTTTCTTAGCTGACATTAAAAGTGTACATATATGTCTATTTTAGGAGAAAAAAAAGGTCAGTGTGACCAAGTCCTCACTCATCATTACCATCAGGATAATGAAGATAAAAGCCAACTAGTATTATTGGTTTTTCTGCTCCGGTGCAATCCTGAGGACCAGATTCAGATGGTTTAAGTGAACCAGCTGTTTATCAGGATATAGAAGGGAATCACTATCATAGAGTTGGACAATTTTTTGGACAAAAATTTGTCAAAAGAATGTGGGCAATTTTCTGCATCCAGGAGTAAAACTGAGATCCACCAGAGTTTGTCTGTCTTGGCCCTGAGAAAATGCAAGGATTTTCAAAGGAACCTGAGAGAATGTGGAGCCAAACTCCTACTGAATCTGCGTGCAGGTTAATGTGTTAAATTCCTTGTACCTTTTGGAAACAAAAGCTCATCCACATACCCAAGAATGTACAGGCTCACACCATGGGAGTGGACACTGCTTCAACCTGGAAAAGAAAAACTGGCAGAGGCAGTGAGGTGAGTGAGGCTGCAGCTGGCTGCTGCTGAGCTGTGCTCTGGGCTGTCACAGTACCTGCCGCTGGCTTCTTGTCCATGAGGTGGAAGAAGTCCACGTGTCACTGCCTCGGATTTCAACTGGGTGCCAGTTTGATGCTTGCAATTCTGCTCTAAGGAGAGCCTCATACATGCAAATAAGCTCAAGGAAACTAAAAAATGAAACGGTGTGTGACAGTTTCTAATTACTGCGTAAAAACAACATATGGAAACTTCATTGTCCATTTCATCCCTCAACATGTACTATCAAGTTAGATTTCTTTTGCTCTATCATTCTCTCTAGAGCATTTGGAGCTGTTTCACTCGTATTATATGAAGAAAAACAGCACTTGATATGAGCAGTGTGATGCTTTTACTTTCTCTGTCCAAGCTCATTAATCTCATGGAGGGTTAAAAAAACCAATCCTTCTGGTTTGGCACAAATTGTAGTTTTCCAAAAAAGGTATCAGTTCAAAGTCCTTTTTTCAGAAATATTCCATCCTTTGACGTGAATCACATTTGATAGAGTGTGAACATTGAGAAACAGGAGAATAGCAATATTTAAATGTAGCCATGGTAAACGCCAACAAGTAGAGTACATCCCATACTGATGTGTATTCATGGGGTGAATTATTGAAGATCAATGAAGGAATCTTAGATATGACTTCTTGCTATGTACAATTAAATAGGAGGGTGTATTCTTCTAAGATTCTAAGTGTTTCCAGCAAGGTTTCAAATTTAAATATTTGTGATGGAGGCATAAGAGGAAATATAAAGGATATGGCTCAGTCAAAGAAACGAAGCATACATCAAAGTCCCATTTTCTGGGAGCAAAAGTCTTGCAGCCTTCCCTATCAAGCCCTGTGGCCACAGAAGCAGAGTCAGTTAATGAATCAGAAAAAAGCTGGTTACCAGATGTCCTTACTTATTAACACACACATTGCATTCTGTAATGGCATTCACTAAACAATCTGTGTGTAGCAGACTCTGCTCCATTTAAAGTCCCTTTTTTGGGAAAAAAAATCAAAACAACAAAACAAACACTTCTAACTTTTCTTCCTCTGTGATTGATTTCAGGATAGCTGTTGTTTAAGATGCTGTCAGGCATTTTGTCTAATTGAAATTTCTCCACCATTCTGAAGATTCCTAAGGTAGCCAACAAAACAAAATCTTTTTTTAAAACATTTATTCTTTTACCCCTCCTTCTAAAATGATAATGAAATAAGGTAAAATAAATTTTTTAAAAAAATTAACTTAAAAGCAAAGCAGGAGAGAAACCAATTCTTTTTGATTGGTTTCCACTGCTGCTAATTTTAATGCCACCCATTGTTCAGCTCTGCAGTCTAATTTTATGTTAATATCCTGAAAGTTGTCAAATCTTGGCAAAACCTATGCATAAATTACACAGAAAGTAGCTCACAGGAGGGGGAAAGTAATGACTGTCATGGTTAGCCAAACCCATTAATAGTCTGACAAGCAATAACCCAAGAGCTCTGGTCAACTGCTGCAGACATCTGTGAAACTTTTGCAATTAATTTTTTTTTGGAGGAGGTATCAGCTGTGAAATAGCACATAAGTGACTGATTATTATCAGCTCTGCTGGTGAGGGCAGAACTGATCAACTCCAAGCATTCATCCTTCTACTACCGGATGATTGTTTTATGAATATAAAAGTTTTCTTTTTCTTTATTTTATGAGGCACTCGAATCTCCAGGAGGGGAAAAAGAGAGTTGGTTGTACATGAGTAGTGCTTTACTTATACATACTCTTTCACATCAGCAGTTTTCAAAGAACTTTACAGAGGTCATTAGCATTATCTTTTTTTCTAAAGTGGAGAAACTGAGGCAGAGACTATGTCTGTGTGTTCATGCACACGACAGAACATGAGAGAGGCTGAGAAATGGAGACAGGGACTTCCCTGAAGGCAGATACCAAGCTAGCCATGTCCCTGTTACACCAGGCAGTGCTCTATAAGACTGTACGGTCACCTATCTAAAAGCTGGAAGGATCATACCGTGCTGAGAACAATGAAGCTGTTTGATAAGTTTTCTCATGTCTCCAAAATCAGCCTTCCCCTAAATTCTCTTTTACAGGCAGAGGGGACAGCTGAGATCTGTTCCTTGATTCTGTGTGAATCCAAAATGCTCAGTGGCACTAAGTCTTCAGGCAAAATGCTTTATAATTGGGTTGACCTGGTAGAGGTCTGCTGCACTGAAGGGCAGGCCTGTTAAAATTGAAAATGCATATATTGTAGTTGCTGAATTAGTACCTAACACGACTGACATGCTCACAAGTTGCCCCTGGATCTGTAAAGAAGAGTGAATTTGCCCTGTTGCATTATCGTGCCTGCTTTTTTCCTCCCTTTGTATACAACCTAAAATCCTGACAAGAATTTGTCACCGGTAAACTACATTTTTATCTTTGGCAGGATACCACAACCAGAAGCTTCTACACAATTAAATACTAGGCTCTTCCTTAAATGCTTTTTCTTGTGCAAGCAAATTATTTTTTTGTATAAGCAGATTGGCTGTAATATTATCTCTTAACTTCTTATTTTCACTACAGTATGAAATGATCCAGTAAGTGTCAACACCAAAAACAAGCACCTAAAAATCCTCAGGTGTTATGATTTATATGGAATACTGTACCCCTAAAGAAAATAATTGCTCTCACCAGTATTAATGAACAGATAATTAACATGATAGAATACATGGGGCATATAAAAGTGCAGCAATATCTTATTTTTGACTACTGTATAGACCTTACATGCTACTATAACACAGCCATTACATTCCATATCTTTCATTTTCATATTTTGATTTTTTTCATTCTCTGTCTGGAACAGTGCTAATACTTAGTGGACAACACAGAATAAGCAGGAATTTTAGAATTTATTCTGAAAAGAAGAAATGTTATTCAAGGATCAGGATTTTTAAAACCAAACTTATCTTGGAAAACACAAGAAAAAGGGACATGCTAAATATAACATATAAACTGATGCCCACAGTCTGGAAAACAAGTTTGTTACTGCCTTGGGACACATAATTTTTAGAAATAATGGACCATTTGGCAGTTCTGCACATGTCACCAAGCATGCTTGGAAACACCATGGGCTTTGCTTTATTAATATACATGGTTTGAAATAAATTCCCTCTGAAACGGTAGAGGAATCCTCAAATCAACTAATTCACATGACCTTTCTCTCTTTAAGACAGCCTTTGTACTGTACTACACCCTCAAAAAAAGACAGATATTAACCTGTCCATGGTTTCTCATTTCCAAACCATGGCAGAAATCAGTTCTGTGGGATGGAGTACAGGGCGTAGGTGGGAAACTAGCAATGGACATTTCCTTGGGGTGCTGCCTCATTCCCATTAGAAGAAAGAAAAGGGAAAACGGAAAAGATTCTGTGAACCACTTCAAACTGAGTTTAGCAGACCTTCCCACCTTGGTGACTCTATAGCACACACTGTTTTCCCAGAAGGGTGCTTGAAAGGAACCTGAACTGTGGCAGTGGAGGGTTCAGAGACTTTTCACAGTACCTCAGTCTGTGCTGTACTAGGAGTTCTAAAGGTGAACATAATCAGGACAGGCAAAAAAAGTACCTAGGAACCACACATCTCTGTTTCCCAATTCCAGTCATATCTGTGGTGCAGTAAAGCAGGTGAGGGGGCATAATTTTCAGGGGCTTTAGCCCCATGGGCTCCTGTCATTCCATGGGTACAATCACTACCATTGTGTGTGACCCTGTGCGGAGACTGAATGCCTGAAGAAGGTGTCTGCCTGCCCTTGTGCATCTCTGTAAAGACACAAAAACAATTTAGTTTTTAGTACTCCACCGAGCTGATCCTTGTTATTAAAAAGTATTTTTTCTTTTGGCCATAGGTTATTCGGAGAAGGATTTAAACAGCCCCCTTCTTTTGCCTTTCAGCACAGAAACTTCAGTAAAATGTTTGGGTTGGACAGTCCTGCTCAGCATTAATGTAGCTACACTTTTTATTGTGAAACTTATTAGTAAGTTAAAACCATGAGGTTTTATTCTGTCAGTTTATTGACATGTTACTACAAAGTAGGATAATGGAGAAATGAGATAAAAATAAACTAGTATGAACAAGGTCAGAAGGAACATTGGCTTTCCTTAGCATTGAGAAGATGAGAGAAGGGGATTCCATTTAAAAAATACCTGGTTGTTAAAATTAGACTATTGTTGTTTTCCCCCTCTCTATTTTCTTCTTTTCCATGAAGAGAAATTCAAGATTTTTATTTTCTTTTTTGATCCACACCGATTATTTCTGTACCACTCCATTAAACTTACTCATGACTGTTCTCTGGCATGTGGTGCAGACTGGCCCACATCCATGCTATGAAGCTCTCTCTGGTGTCCAAAGGGTGTTTGTGTTCACACTACCTACACGGAAAGGTCCTTCTGAATTGTTTGGAACTGCTCTAGCTGGGAAGAGCCAGGAGCGTGCCAGAGACTCTTTTAACAATTTAACAGTGTAGAAAATCAAATTCCAGTGCCTGGAAGCATTTCCCTGGCACTCTTAAATCTGCTAGTCTAGACATAGCTACTGTGGTCAAAATCCGCTTCCCTCCTTCGCGTGCATAGCCCCGCTGAAGTCAGCGGTGAGACTGGCTGGAAAGCAAGAATCCTGTTTTGCAAGTGGTTTCAAGCATTTGGCCTTCACTTCACACTGGGGAAAAAGAAGACAACCCACAACCCTGAGCTTTCAAATTTTAAAAACTAACGTGAGTGAGAACTATCCAAATAGCCAAGTGGCCAATGTGTTAATTTAGAATTTGGGGGCTGATATTGAAGTCTCTGTCTTCTCTAAGCAAGAAAGGCCTATCATATTCCTGATGAGTTTGGGAATCTAATATGCCATGAAACCTGGTTGTTCAGAGTGTTTTCTTTCTAAGATTAACAAGAAAGCTTGCCCTGAAGCTGAGAAAATTCCAATACTGAAATATTTTTACTATGGAAAAAGTATTTTATTAAAGATAACCTGGTAATTTGTAGGTCTTGATTCCAGAAGTGCTACCACACACTCACAAAGCAACCGCAACCCCCAAGCAACTCAACCAACACTACAGTAATAGTTAAGATCTTTGTCAAAGTAACATTTGATCCCAGAGCTCACAGGAGTTCAGGTGGGTCAGAAGTTTTCTCAGACATCATTTTTTTCTATTATGAGTAAATTAACTTGGACATTAATTTGTCAAAGTCAAAAGAAAAAAAAAATCCTGTGAAGCACATGATGTTATTTTAGAATACAAAATGTTGAGCTTTTGGTTTGATATTTTTTTTTCTATTTGACTTTCATCTTGTAGAAAAAAATTAAAAGTTAATTATTTGGTTAATTCACATGAAAATTACAAAATGAAGACAACATTTTGGGTTTTGAACCATTTCTGAAAATTTTATTTTGATTCTTGTTCAAAAAATCAGTAATTTAATTTATGCCTTTTATCCCCAAATGAAAAATACAATCTATCCCAGCTTTAATAATGCTCTTTTATTTATACAGAGCCAAAACCAAGTCTAAAATGAGATATATCAAGGGCTTTTTCTGCTTCAACACCTTTTCTTTTTTTTTTTATGTATGTGATTTCAAACTCACATCCTTGCTCTGTAAAGTGATCCTGCTGTATTTTACATACTTCTAGGTAGAGATATGAACAGTTCAGAGAAAAATACCTGCTGAAGCCTAAAATAAATCACTGGGAACAATATAGACAAAAACAGTTTATGAATTCAGATTTTTTTGTAACTCTAGTGATCTCAGATAACAAAATGAATCGAGCAAACTGGTAATCTATTTCAATTCTAGTACAGGACTACCAGAATAAAAATGCAGGTTGGATTGAAAAAATGTCAATCATTTTGGAGAAGGCTTAAAGGCTTATGTTTTCTTTATTATTTTGTATGAAAATGCTTAGAAATCCAAATATTACTGTGAAATGGAAACACTTTAGAAGGAAGTATTCATCATTTAAACAAAGCAGAAAAGCTGAAATATCAAGATCACACTGTATACAGCCCAGTATAATGAATGCACAGTGTCTTTACACAACAGGATCCTAAACATTTGATATTCTTATTTCACAAATGAAAATGCATTATAACATCTGGAACTGGCATATTGATTGATTCATAGTCAGCATCTGTAGGAACAATTGCATACAATTATAGTATAAGTATCAGAACTCTTTACTTTTTCAAAATACAGCTATCTACCTCCTCTTTTCAGGTGTATTCTAATATTTAAAATATA
Organism: Merops nubicus; assembly: GCF_000691845.1. NCBI lineage: Eukaryota > Metazoa > Chordata > Aves > Coraciiformes > Meropidae > Merops > Merops nubicus. Next base: position 8,575 of record NW_008613917.1, on the reverse strand, counting down.
TGAGATCAGGTACTTTCAATTACTCAGCTTCAGTCTACTCCAATGCATTAATGTTTCACTAAATTTACACTATGATAACTGAAAACAGAATCTTACTACACAGTTACATACTTCGTCCTCAGACTTATGAAAGGCAGGCACCCCAAACTAAGGTCTCTCAGGCTTTATTATTAAACAGGAGCTGTCTTCTTTGCTCTTCCTCATTCATTCTAATTCTTATTTATTTCTTGTATCTTTTCAAATAGTTATTTCATTAGATCAGAAGGAATGATTTTTATCCTCAGGGTCACTAACGGCATTATTTAAATTTGGTGTTTGTTTTTGTTTTGAAAGTAAATTTTGGAATGTCTGAGAAGGTCCCTACAAACTTGTTGATCAATGATTTTCAGACTTACACATTTTTAATTAGTAAAATTGAAAAGGGCCATTTTTTTGAGACATATTTTATGATATATGTGTTTCCAAGTCAAATATTCTGGTCTGGGGATGTGGATCTCAAGAACTTCAATCTGAAGTTAATCTTTGTAAATCAGGCTAGAGTGGATTAAAATGCAAGAAAGGAAAAACCTTACTACAGGTTAATGAAATGGACTGGATCTAATCCAAAAGAAACTAAGTGATTATAAATTGAAGATTACTACAGAATAAGTCCTCTGTAATCCTTCTATAGTTGACATTGGATGTGTGACTTCCTAAAGGCAGATCTGTTAGAGTTTAATTCATTCAGAGATTTTTTTTTATTTTCTGGAGCATTGGACTGTCTTATATAACTAGTTCACTGCAGTTTTTATAGGATTTAAAAAAATCCTTTTCTGTTTAGTATATAACTAATAGAGAAATCTGTACCTTGATTATTCTTCACAAGAGTGTTCAGTATTTTTTTTTTAAACAAATAAATTTCTTTTCTAGCATCTCTCCCTGCGTTTCTTTTCCCAAACAAGTTTAAAGGATAAGCTACTAGAATGAAATCTTTTGCATGTCTAGCTTTGATTTTCAGTAACCATTCCAAAAAATCCCTACCAGGCTGTGTGGGTTGAATAGGATGCTGTTGGCCATGTTTGCTGCCCAGACACACCACTGGCCCATACTCAGCTTGCTGTTCCTGGGTTCTAGGGCCTTTCCACAGATGTACTCTCCAGCCTGCCCAATGGCAGTAAATCTGGTCCTTCACTCTTACAGGTTTCAGAGAAAATAAATAGTCGGTTTATTTATGATATCGTCATTGAATATATTGGATGAGAAGTGTGGATGCTGACAGTCTGATCTGAGGTTATTTTCCACTGTTAGCTGCAGTCAGCAAGCTGCAGCTATTGCTTGTGGGAAAGTGTACTTTCTCACACACTGAGAGCTTGAGCTTTGAGAATAGAATGATAAACACCTGATAAACATCTGCATCTTGGCCTTGGTGAATGTTTGGGTTCAGGGACCAATGAATGTACTGTAGCAACTTAATAGCCAATAAACCTGTAAAACGAATGTCAATAATCCAATGAATCTATAAAAGACGCTTGCTGTAATAAAGTTGGTGCTGTTCCCTCACCTCCTGACATTGGGGTCTATGTGTCGCCTGGACAGAGAAGAAGCTTTTAATAACGATAGAAAGTCTGGCATTTGTCAAAGAATAGGATAAGAAAGAGTAATAGGAATGTTTGTCCAACACCAGTATGGCGGGGCCAGATCTCATTCTGAAACTGAGAACAAGTCCACTGGTTGCATTGAAGCTAAAGTCAGAGTGACTAACAGCCAAAACTCTCTTTCAACTGTAATGGTCTATTTTAAAAGTTCATATAAATTAATGTAAATTGTTGCACTAACAGAAATGTCAGCAACAATTATTAGACAGAAATGTCTGCTTTTCATAACAATGCACATAGAAACAAAGGTGAATTTAGAAAATTACAATTGAGAAGAAACCTTAGTGTTAGAATTCTCATTGTAGTTAAGGTGTAGAATCACAACAAAGCACACGTGATTCAGATTAAGATTTTATTCTTATTTCTTTAACCACTTGTCATATTCCAGGCAAGGTCCTTAACTATTTTATTCTCTAGTTTCTCCAACTAATAATTCAGATTGCAGTGCTTCATTATTTTTGCAAGCTGCTTCGTGGTTAATCAGTATACATGCATACATATAAAGCGTATCACATTTATCTCTATTACTTTTAATTTCTGTTGCAATTTATGATATTTTCACCAAAGAGGTGGTTTTCTTATGAAAGTTAGATTATAATGCACACATGGCATTGCCTATGATCTGGAAAGTATATATTGCAACATATAGTGTCATCATTTCAGCATATAGTGGCAGTGGGTGTATGTATTAGCAGTAATACAATTTGACCCATACCAGCCTATGCTAGCCTCAATGGTTTTCTTTCTCAATCACTTGGACCATCTGCAGAATATATCCTTCTGGATAACTAGAAACTTTACATCTTCAGTGCTCGGTGACAGAATACAGCAACAGCACATTAAGCACTTTAATTCTCCAGGACAACAGTCATGGTGACTCATACAAAGCCAGTTAGCTCCTGAGTAATCAGGTGAAATAAACTTTAAAGTGACAATGACTATAGTCTTCTCCATTAGAAGCTCTCACAGCTGCCATTGACTTAATGACATCTAAATTCAAAGACTCTATGATTTCTCTAACATAATCTGTATCACTCCAGACTTTTGGTGTGTCACCTCTGATCACTGTCCCCATTAAATTCCACTGGTTAGTCATGGCCAGAAGCCACACCCCACCATGTTCAATGTCTGGAGAAGCATTATCTACAAAAACACTAGCTCTGTAGTGTCTTACAGATTGTTCTCCCTTAGTAGCAGTACTGTTTTGCCAGCCATGATCATCTGGTCATCTGAAGGGACAGAATAAAAACCTGTCATCTACATGACCCAATGCATATGGTACTACTGTACCACTTGGTTATCATGTGTCCTCCAGTACATCTCATGATATTTAAAAAAATGTCTCTGACAAGATGCTCTTTCGTTTGATAGAATTTACTACAATCTTTTGTGTACTTTCTGTGCTTTTAGTCTATTAATACAGGATATAAAACAAATCCCAAGTTTATACCAACATAACCCAAGAGAAAGCTTGTGCTCTTTTAGTGGTAATCCCTATTGCTTCTTGGAAGTATGAATCCTACAGCTGCATTGGCTTACCTACATGATCTCTAGCCTACCACTATACTCCAAGCATATTGTCTTTGGGACTGTTAATTTGAAGAAGTCTTTGAAATGGGTCAATGTCATTTGCTTGTTTATGTTTTCTCTCATCACTCCACAGTCATCGACAATCTTAAGTATCTCAGACTAAATTCCAGGAACTGGAACCTGGCTTTTTTTTTTTTTTTTTTTTTTTTAATATAAAAAATGTCCCTTAATACTTAAATTCTTGTCTTGTTTTCAGACAGTGCTTCTTTACACAGAGAAACACACAAACACACACAGATACACATATATATATAAAAATTTATGTGTGCATTGCCAATACACTGTGGAACTCAGTAAAATCATAAATAAGTTAGCTTCTACAGCATAAATCTGGTTTGAAGAACTATGAACAACATAAAAGTGAAGAAAGAAATTGTTCTTCCTCCAGGATGCTAAAAAAAAAAAGGCTATTGACCTTATTAATTGTTTGTGATTAATCTTAATGTAATTCAGAGGGTTATGCAATGGTCAGAAACTTTCTCTTTACCTAGCAAGGCTATTCTTCAAAGAACTGGTAAAGTGCCTCCATAGCCTTTTTTGGCTGCATCCAACAGGGTATGTGAATCCTCCAACATTTACGGAGATGCTCAAGTACTCAGGACATAAAGGGCTTTTCTGCCTGTAGAGACAGTGAACAATAATTTACAGAAGCTAAGAATCTGCCTAAGGTTTTGTGTCTCAGAGTGGGAGATCATCCACGATCCGGGCTTTAAAATCGCAGACAGTTAAGGGATATCAAGCTGTACTGCCGAATCCCTGAGGCTGATCTGACTTTATTTGGGCTGCATGGTTATGGTGCAGGAAAATTTTTACTTTCCTGAACTTTTAGGGTGTTTTTCTCTGTGAAAAATGGAAATATGTTATATGACATCCTGGTTCAAGGCACTGCTGAAAAAATTGAGAAACCCAATGAGTTTTAAAGATCCATAGCCCTTTATAAAAGCAATGAATTGGCAGTCCAGGCTGTTTTGTTACTAATATATCATGACCTTGCTCAGACAACATTTTTGCATGCACTATCATTAATCATTTATACTACTAGTGATCAAACACAATATAATTAAATTAATCTTAATTTACTAAAACATTAACATACAAGCAGCCACCAAGTTTGTTAAATCATAGTGCTATGACAAAATGACTAAAACTCAGGATCAATATAACAAAAAATATATCTGAAGTTCAAACACATTTTTCTGCATTTCGTTTTTGAAAATAAGAACAAGTTATTTACTTTAGTATGGTGACATTTTATTTTGTGATTAATTTTAAAATAACATTGTAAAAACGATAAACTCATTTTAATTTGACAAGCATTTGGTAATTAATTTTCAAACAATGCTATGGGAATCTAAGAAGTGCTCTTCATTTGACATGTATTTTATAATTTATTTTAAAACAATGCTGCACAAATCTGCAAAGGCATTATTCATTTGAGAGTTCATTAATTATGCAAATGAGTTGCAATTAACAAATCTGTTCTGAGGATGGCATTTGCATAATAATGAACTTCGTGTTTGTGACATTATTTAATAAGATACCTTTGTGCATTTTTAAACAAAACACCCTTGTGAATACTTTGGTTAAAAATGGACAACCAGTCGGTAACATTAAAAAACAAAGTACTACCAAGAGCAGTGGCACTGAAATAAATTGAATTATCTAAGCTCTAAGTAATAAATAGAGATATAAAAGCTGATTCTTTATTAACCTCTGCCTTCCAAAAGCTAAACTTTAATTTTCATTTATGGTGTTTTCAAAGTGGTGCTTAAGGACTGGCATTGGAAAAGAATTGGTATTTATCAAGACAGCTGGAAATAAGCAGATGAATGCAAACACCTATTTAGCATTGCTGCTGCATGGCATAGATCGAGTCCGTGACTCTTAGATGGTGGATCTTATTACAATCTTATTACATGCAGCATGTGAGCCAAAAGTCCGGCGGTGATCTTTTGGTGGTTACAAGCTTAGCAAATGGCAGCAGCATCAAAAGCATACTCTGGGTTTTACATTCTTGCTAAAGGAGAAGGGCTAGGTAAAGACCTTTTGTTTATACCACTGCAGCTGTTAGTTGGAGCTCGCTGCAGCCGGTGACCTGGTCCCACATACCCCCTTCCGAGCTTGGCAGCAGCAAAGTTTTGGGGCAATGGAGACCTGCATTGTAACTGAAGGCACAATTTCCGTTGTGAAGAAAAGAGACTTCAATCATGAAGCCATTGTGGCACTCTTTTTGTGTTTAGCCCAAGACAGGGTTGCTTGGCAACGCTCTGGCAGAGTCTTGGTCCTCTGATGGGAGACGCAAGGCAATGAATCAGTGATGTGACCGATAAATTCACAATGGCACTTCTTCGGTGCCTTGCCTGCAAGCTCAGAAGGCTGGAAGTCCTCAGACAGAGCTGGGTTCTTCCCAAGTGCCAGTGACTCTCCTCTGGCATGTCTTATATTTATTATTCTGCTGTCTGTCACTGGTGAGGAAGTATTGTGGATCACAGCTGTGTGTGAATTCTCCAGGACTAGGTCAAGTGCTCTGAAATGCACATGACAGAAGTTTCCGTCTGAGAAAGTAAGTTATATATGTGTTAAAGGCAAGCAAAAGCATAGAATCCAGACACCTAGGACAAGATGAAAGAAAGTCCTGTAGAACGTTGCACCTCCCAGCTCTTCAGTGTTTGTAGACAAATAACTCAATTGCCTATTTTTGATAGAATATTTTCAAGTAATGGCCAGGAGGGGAAAAAGGAGAGTGTGAGAAACTTTTTTAATGGAAGAGTTGATTTGTGTTATGTTCTTATTCACATTTACACTCAGTAAAGTCTAAGATAATGATTTTATTAATATTAATATTTATAGTGGTGCCTCGAGGGACTTCACATCTGGGAGAACTTACAGTTGAACAGGCAAGGCAGAGAGAGGATTTGGGCAGGAGGGCATAAACCAGACAAAATATTAACATTTTGAGATGCCACATTAATACCACAGCACTTCTGTTGGTACCTTTATGAAGTTATTTTAGGAGATGAAGGGATACAGAGAAAAGAGACATGAGAAAGGGGACAAGAACAGGAAGGTGATGCAGGGCAATGTGGTAGTATTGAAGTGTTTGGGAAAGTATTGAGCACAGCTACTTGATAAGTGTACAAAAGTCATTCTTGGTAGCATCTGGAGAAAGTACCTGCTGTAGCCATTCATGCTCAGCTCCTGCTGGATGTTGTTTGTGTTTGGTTGTTGGTGTGGTTTTTTTTTTTTTTTTTTTCTTTTCCCTTTTACCCAAAGGCCCAGTCGCTAGGGAGAAGCAAATTAGGTCTGCCATCTACAAAGGACCTCTCTGTTAACATTTTCATTTCAGAGGGGGTGGGAGGAAGGATATTGTTACTCAGTCTCTCCATCAGGATGCTCATCAGGTTGAGCAGTGATGCCAGTCTTCAAGGTATCCTCAAGGTATGACATGGCAAGAAAGAGCATGCAGACTCCTCTTTTGTGTGAGCAAGTGAAGAACAGGACTTACCCTTTAGCATAAAGTTAGTAGGGGAAGAAATTTTAACGACACAATTTTCTGTTATTTTGCATTGTGTATGCACAGGTGACAAAGTGAACAGAAACACCTAAACATATGGTTGTTAGATCATAAAACCATCACTCCCGAGGACTGACCATGCGACTTTGTTGATGCCTTTTTCTTTCCTTATAATATTTCCACCTTCAATTGTCAGCTATGCTACTCATGTTTCTTCTGAGCATCCTTCTTAGGGAGCTGTTCCATGCAATGATGTCCCAAAACTGTTTGGGATGCTGCTGGTGTTCTTACCTTCCCTCAAATCTCACAGAGGCAAGCTGTCTCCTCAGGTCTGTCCCACTGCTTCAGCTGCAGTAGCCTGTCACATTCACAAATTTTAAAATATTTTGATAACCTTCTCCTTTGTGATCCCACTTCCAGGAACTAGCAGGTTACTGGAATTAGTGCTTGCCTCTTTACACGAGCAGTTTACACATGCTGGCTGAGAGCATCTTGCTTTACGTGGCTTTCCCAACTTCTCACTACCTGACAGCTTTAACACAGCTTTTTGGTGCTCTTTTTGTCAGCCAGTTCACAGGCAGGGTTATCCCATCTCCATCATTTGGTATGGTCAGGGAGGGCTGTGGCTTTTGGAATCTTTCCAAAACCAATATTAATTAGTATTGTCCTTAAAAATTATCAGTTCAGTCAAGTCACTTACTTGAATGTCAAATTAGGATTTAGTGTAGTTTTCTCTCTGTTTTCAGGTAACTCTTCAGGTGGGATTTCTACTCATTACCTGGGCAATAGGCAGAGCAGGTGTAAGGGTATTGCTCTACTAACACAGCATAAGTGAACTGTCTGGGCAGTTTAACACATTCACAGATGTGTTGGTTTGTAAGACAGCTGAGAAGCCCTTGATGTACTGCACAAATTTGAGACACTATTTCTGCTATTAAACAATAACAAAGGATCTTCTTTTTTTTTTTTTTTTTTTCTTTTTTTTAAATCTCATTAACTGTGTAGCAACTGTTGGTCACATAATTTTGCCACACTCATTGAGTGAAAACCCAGTCTTTCATGTGTACTCTCCTTCTATTGATCCTCCATAAAACTTTACTCTCACAAAATACTTATACTTTTTATCTCAGTTGCTTTTATGGACTCAAGTTGTGCAGTTGAATCAATCAACACCTATATAACTAACTAGAACTCAGTAGAGATAGTCTTGATATGTGACACTTTAATTTTTTTTTTTTTTAAATTTGACTGCTTTGAAAAAGATATAGGATGTATTCCAAGTTAAATATAAAACAACATTGGTTCGAGTGGTAAGGTTTTGATATTTGCTCAAGAACAGAGTGAAAATAGATATGAATTTCAGATTTCTGTAGCTGTTGATAAATGTGGGTCTTTCTTCTCACATAGAGAATATACTTCTTAAAATTAATTTTTAGACAGAAGGAACTAACGTGCAATTATATCATGTAAACATTCATTAATTCATGTAAAATAATTAATAGCTCAGCAATTGCTGTAGGAAAATAATGGGTTGGCACTAGTCATCTCTTGTTCAATTTTCCTACATATTATTCAAACACTGGATAAGTTCAGAAGCACTTGGGACAATTTCTGTTTCCTAAAGTCTCTCCAGATGAAAGCATGACAGGAGTAGCCAACTGATGCAATAGTGACAATAACTGGGAAATTCAAAGAAACTGCTATACCTCAAAATCCAAGAGTAGAGATTATAATCTTTCATCCTTATTTCATAGCATTTATTATTTCCATCTTATATGTCTCTATGGAAGCTTTGTTGTCAGTTCTCAATGTCTTGGTGCTTGCTTAACCTACGAAG
>NW_008613916.1:374-762 GCF_000691845.1 Merops nubicus | reverse complement strand
GATCTTCAATATCTTCTCCAACATGAACAATTCCTTGATCCTAAACCCTGCTCCTGCAAGCCTGAGCTCCTGGGGCTCCAGGAGAGGCTCCTGCAGGGTGGGGCTGGGGGTGCTGCCTGGCACCCTGTGCTCTCCCAGCGGGATCTTTTCCCACTGGAGGGTCTGTGAAGCCAGGGCTGGGCTCATCCCGGAGCTCCAGCCCGGCTGCCTGGCTGCTCAGAGGCACAGTCCTGGCCCCTGGCTGCTCCCCGGGGGGGCAGGGGGGCAGGAAGCCCAGTTTGCCTTGGCGAGGATGTTGGTGGAGCTGCTTTCCTGCTGCATGACCTCCACCAGGGGAAGAGAATAGAAGAGGTCAACAAACTTCAGAGCCAGCCGCCGGCAGCACTCG
>NW_008613916.1:0-348 GCF_000691845.1 Merops nubicus | reverse complement strand
TTTTTTTTTGGGGGAAAATCATTCTCCTGGGGGTGTTGTCCTTGCTACCAAGCCTGGTGTTGTCCCTGGGGCAAGGAGCAACCCCGCTCAGCTGCCCCAAAACGTCTGCAGCCACCTCAGGCATGGGGGACCTGAGGATCCTGGTCCTGTTGGTGTTTCTGTAGCTTCTGGGGGGTGCTGCTGGGTTTTTGGGACTGCCAGGCAAAGCGAGACCATGCTTGGTGAACTTCTCTGCTTGGGTTAGACTCCTTCCCAGGTCACCCTTGAGATGTGGATCTCTCTCCACCCGGGGCTGGAGGGGACTGACACCGACAGCAGAAAACCTTGGTGGTGGGGCAGACATCCAAC
>NW_008613915.1:0-9606 GCF_000691845.1 Merops nubicus | reverse complement strand
GGCTCCTCCTGCACCCGGAGCGCTCGGCTGGCCTGCGCTCCCCCGGGGCAAAGGACAAGCACTGCTATTATGTGAGAGAATGAGAGGGGAGGGATTAAATTCCTGGATATCCGAGAGTAGCTGATGAGTTGGAAACTTGGGTTCCTTCTGCGCTCTGAGCACGTGGGGGAGGAAGCATCAGCTTTACAGGGATTGTTTCCATTTTTCTCAGGGTAGGAGCTTTCTATTTTGTTTCAGCGCCAAGCATACAAAAGATGGTAGTTTTTATCTTTTGGAGATGGAGCCGTTTAACGTCAAGTAGGATTATAGGTTCTTTCTTGCCCTATGTGCAACCGCTTGAATTTGCTTGTGCATTGTAAAGGGGACTGCACAAAGCAAAGGGGAGAGGATTAAAGGACAAATGTCTCAATTAGGGATATGCTTGTGTCCTGCAGCTTCCCCTCCTCCAGCTGGAGAGCTGGGGGTTGCTCCTGCGTTTGGGCTCTGCGTGCTGAGGGAGGTCACAGCAGCTGAGGAGCTGGCTTTCCCTTATATACATACACATGTATCTGTTCTTGCTCCTCTCTGGTTGTATAGAAGTACTGGGCTTTGGGGGACTCCTGGAAAGTATCAGGCTGTTGGGCTGTTGAGAGAGCTATAAAATGATCATAGGGCTTAAATACTACCTGATTCTTTCAGAATGAGGAAACACTGGGTTTGGTGGGATCACCATGGATGGGAATATCTTCCTGTGCCCGCTTCTGTTCTGCAGCAGCATTGATGTGTAATGTACACTTGCTTTTCCTTTTAGGGTTATCCTACTAGCTAAAGCCTGCTCCCTGGCTCACTGAGGCAGTGCTGAATGCTGAGGGCAGGAGGTTTCCCTTCACAGCCCTAGAGAAATGGCTTTTGAGGAGGGATCTTTACAGAGAGGAAAAAGAATCCATTGTGTTAAAACTAAAGCTTCCCCCCAGCCCCACTTTCTGAAGTTCAAATCTGTCTCATGAGCTCGTAGTAATCAAAACTGCATTTGTAGCTGTGTGGGATGGGAAGCAAATTATGTATGGATCATAGTAGTCAACTCTGACCTATGCAGTTGCCATGATACAAGAGCATTACACCAGTTCTCTGGAATCTGCCTCCAGTTAATCTTACACAGAGCAGCTGTTTTCTAAGCAATTTGGTGCTTTGAGTTTATAAACGTGCTGTAGATTAAAAAGTAGTTTTGTATGATAAAGGAAACAAACCAGTATTTTAGGTAGGCGTGTTGTTACAAATCACGTACAGCTCACTGAGGGGAGGACAGGTCCTGCCGTGGGAGAAGCTCAGCATGGCTCTAACCACTAACCACCACTCTTCAGTGAACTGAAGCACCAAGGCTCGCAGCCCTTCCCTTCCTCCTCCCCCTCACAGTTGAGCCCTGTGCCTCTGTTTTACAGAAAGCTGACAGCAGATGTTACAGTTAAGATAGCTGAGATAGAAGAAAACCTATCAGCCTTGGCAGTGAAGAGTAACAGTACAGATGCTGACCTGAATATGCTGGAGACAGATGCCAAAAGCCTAGACCGTGTCGTGAAAGAACTTGCAGAACAGCTAGAGTTCATCAAGATCTCTGATGTTCGGGGTAAGTGAAGGGGAGAAAGCAGTGGGGTGGCCAAAGATTTAATTAGTGCATGGTTTTAAATACCAAGTTAGTGTTCTAGCTTGTAGTAAAACACAGTTCCTAGGAGGGCAGCTTATTTCTGTGCATTATAGCAGGAATTTTGTTTTGCCCCCTTACCCCCTCTCTCTTCCTCTGCACAGTGCAGAGCCAGCTTAAGTTCCTGGGGCACAGAATTGTCTTAAAGTCTCTTGATTAATACGTTTTAGATGAGACATAACAGCTGAAAGCGTAGCAGATTCCAAGATACGCCTCTGGACATCTCCCTTGCTCTCCCCAGTCTGTTAAATTGCTGTTTCTATTTGAAAAAAAAATTACTTGGATCTTTCTGACTAGGATTACACTGTAAGGGCCCAATTCTTCTAAGCCACCCAAGCCTTGCATACCCATTCGCACACTGGAGTGTGGCAAGAATCAAAATTTGCTGGAGAAAGAGGAATGACACCGATTTCTTTGGAAATGTTGAAAGTTAGCTTCAGTCCAGCTTGAATCAAAGTTGCTTGGTTTTTTTTCCCTTTTTAATTTCATAGGAAGTCTTGAGATTGTTTCCAGTCATTTTGCAGAATGAGGCAAGGATGTAGAACAGGAGCGTCCCAACCTGTGGCATTCTGCACAGGAAAGCTGCCCTGAGGTGCAGGGTGCAGCTACCCCTGCAGGGTCCCTCACACCCGCTCAAGGCCTCTCCAGTAATTGTCCAAAACAAAAAGTTCTGTAAATCAGCATCTTTCATCAAGCAGTTGTTGCTTCAGAAAGCTCTGACCAGTTTCCAAAGAGTGACTCCATAAGCCAGACATTCCAGGGCAAGCAATAAGAACTAATGGGATAAATGTATCCTTAGAAAACAGACTGTTGCTCTATAAACCTAAAGGGCTGGATCTCCCTTTGCCCACAGGGCAAGCAGATTCAGTCACTAGAGTCAGAGAAGAGCTGAACTTCAAAATCCAGCAAACTTAGCACACTGTCAACCAAGGAAAATAAAAAAAACTTTTTTTTTTTTCCCACAACAGGCCAAATTCTGTCATCCTTGCAATGGCACCGAATACAGCTACAAAGGCTGGTGTTCCATTTAACTTTCTATTCATATCACTGACCCCGATGTGTCATCTGCAACCTCCATAATATAGATTACTTTGGGTTACAAAACATTCCTGAGCAGCTCCATCTGCTTTTTGCAGGAGCCTTGGATAGTATCACCAAGTACTTCCAGATGTCCCTGGAGGCAGAGGAGAGGGTCAATGCCTCCACTGTTCACCCCGACAGCGCCGTGGAGCTGTCGGCCCAGACGCGGCAGGAAGTGGAAGGCTTGATGGCTGAGAAGGAGGCCCAGTTTAAGGCTAAACAAGAGGAGCAGTCGCGCCTTCTGGATGAACTCGCAGGCAAGCTGCAGAGCCTGGATCTCTCGGAAGTAGCTGAGAAGGTACATGGCTGACAGTCACTGGTGTAAAACCTGTAGCAAAAATAAAGTCAGGTTTGTGAAGAAGCGATGTGTAGAGAGGAATTGTTTAGGGCTTGACAGTGTGAGATAACACAGTTTGTCCATGAAAAATGCATTTCTCAGATGATGGGGTATTTGTGAGCTAGAAAAGGGCTGTTTAATTGGTGGGTTCTCAGACCTACTGGCTTTCAGGCACCAGCCCTTCATGTTGGTCTCCCTCCTGCCCTTCCCAGCCCCAACAGAGCATGCATCTTCTCATCACCCCTGTCCTAAGCCAAAGGCTTTTGCTGTGCACAGAGCTTCGACGTGCAGAAGAGTGTGGCGAGTCTGCTGGACTGAGCCATCCACGTAAGCCTGCCCCGAGTTCAGGTGCTTGCTGTCTCCGGGTGCCTCTCTCCTTTCCGTGGCTCCGCAGGGCGTGCGCCATGCCCGCACAGTGCCCAGCCAGGCAGTGCTGCTGCTCGCACCGATGGGCCACCCTCCTTGGCATCACCACCCTCCCGTCCTCGTGCTTGACATCAAGCAGAACTGAGAGGGAGCTGGAGTCAGAAGGGCATTTTCTCTGTTGAAGCTGCCTGCTCATCTGTGAACATGATCAAGGGTGGCTTTTTCTTGGGAGGGGGTGGGTGTTCCCTCAGTTTTGCTTTGAAATCGGCCAGCTCCACTGGGAGAACAATCCTGTGTGAAGGCGTAGCTGCAGGGGACTGCTCATTAACTCCCCAGGGCAGGCCAAGGCCCCTGTTAGAGGATGAATTGTCCCTTCTCCTTTATAACTACTGGTCATCCCTCTCGACTCCCCCAGCCCTGCTTTTTTCTCAGGAGGAAAGAAAGAGGCATCTTTTTGTTTAGTTTCCCTTTCCCTGCCCTCCTCCCTAGCTGTTCTGGGGGACTGAAAATCTTGGGCGGATGTTTATCAAGGCCATAAACACTGAGTTGCTTGGAGCACCAAAAAAAAAAAAAAAAAGTCTTTGCTTTATAGCTCCTGTTGGATTGCCTGCCAGACAGGTAAGAGGCACTCATTTACACTTCACAGGAAAAAGCTAACTTGGCACGGCCCTGGGTTTTCCCAGAGAGGCTTTGGCTGCAAAGTAGGTGGTTAGTGACTATCATTTGGCAAAAGGGATGGGGTAGAAAGGGAAAAGTACCTCAAAGGAATGGCAAATTTTCTGTCTGGCTGAACAACTCCTAAGTGATTTCATTGGCCAAACAATTGACCAAGTAGCAGATAACTCTCAGTAAAAATGTTGCTTTCAAAAAAAAAAAATTCTGCCTTGAAATTTTTTATGGGAACACATCCTGACAACAACTCACAAACTAGAAAGTATTCTGGCAAGGTGAAGTCAGAGCAAATATTTGGTGGCATGCAATGGGACAGCTTTTTAAAGGAGATGCAAAACAGTTTCCCATTAAACTTGGAGCATTTCAGCTTCTTAGTATTTCATTTTTAGAGCAGTAGAGAAAAGGAGAAGCTCCTACTCTGCACGAAACACTTTCTTGTAAAAATGGCTTCTTGGCATGGGCAGTTTTTCCTGCAGCAGGGATGAAGCCTGACTGCAAACAAAAGGCACACAGACAGTAGTAGCTTCCAGCTTGAAACCAAAGCTTAAACACAGCTCTGCAGTGAAAGATGAGGTACAGGAAAAGCAGACAATGAAGGCATGACAGGGCTCCCCTCATAACCTCCAGCTGCTTCAGCATCAGGGAGCTGCCTGTTTGTAACCAAGGTAAAGGCAAAAAGGTGCAGGGGGCACAGAAGGTAAAGGCAAAATGTGCAGGGGGCACAGAAGAAAGGTTAAAGTCGTGTTGGTATGGACCTGCTTCAGGACCACTTCCTTCTTGCAGTTCTACTTCAGCTCCTTCCTTGTGGTACTTGGGATGCAAACATCATGTAGAGCAGCGTCCTACTCCATCCTCCTCAGCTCAGCAATGGAAATAGAGCTGTGACTGTTTCCCTTGCCTTAATGTGTCTCTGCAGACATGTGGCACTCCTGTGGGAGCCTCTTGTGCCGAGTCCGAGTGTGGAGGTTTAAACTGTCGAACGGATGATGGAAAGAAGAAGTGTGGGGGACCTGGCTGCGACGGGCTGGTGACCCTAGCTCACAATGCCTGGCAGAAAGCCATGGATTTTGACAGAGACATCCTCAGTGCATTAGCAGAAGTTGAGCAACTCTCCAACATGGTAATATGCCAAATCGTTAGATATTTAAAAAAAAAAATAACCAAAACTTTTATTTGTAACACAAGTTTAGATACTAATTGAGAAAGTATGTGTCTGACTTCAAAATACTTCTTTTCCATTGTGTAATTTCGTCAAGCTTGCAAAGATACTCTGAAAGGGAGCTTGCTCAAGCTTGCTTCATGGATAACTCCAAACATTAGCTTGAGCTGTTTAAATTAGCATTGGTGGGTACGGATCATGGCCAGCTTTTAAGTGTTTTGTGAGTTTTATGAGAAAAAGCATTTCTCATTACTGTTTCCTCTGACTCAGCTGAATTTTTGTATTAAAACAGGCCTTAGAGCATAAGCAAATATGCAATCAAGCCTTCCATTTTCCTCTCTTTAGGTTTCTGAGGCGAAACAGAGAGCCGATGAAGCAAAACAAAATGCACAAGCAGTTTTGCTTAAAACCAATGCTACAAAAGAACAAGTGGACAGAAGCAATGAAGATCTGAGAAACCTTATTAAACAGATTAGAGACTTCCTAATGCGTAAAAACCTTACATTTAAATTATATTTTCATTTTGGGTGTGTGAAAACTATCTTTAGCTCCGAGTCATCCTCTGCGGGGTAATGCAATAGTTGTCTCCTTCCCCTCCCCTTTCAGCCAGACTTCGTGTGTATGATGAAATCTGGAAACAAGAGAAAACCAAGACAATAGGAAAATGAGAGGAAACTGTGACATGTTGTTGTGTTCATTTCAGCGGAGGCTGCTGTACCATTGTAGTTTGCCAAGTGTGTTCGTAAGTCCTGGCTAGCAAGCTAAAATGCTGTTAAAGGGGAGGAATAGTCGGCAGCAGAGTTTATCTCCGTAAGGAAGCAGGTAGAGGCTAAATGAGGGCCTTGTTCACTTGCCAGCAGCAGCACGGCAAACCTGCTCCTTCCCTGTTTGCACAAGGCTGAGTAGAGTTAGCACAAACACATTTATGTGCAGCCCTTGGCTTCATTTCCTCTGGGCTCCCATCTCCCCCCACAGCCCCAGTGAGGTGTAAATAATCACCAAGATCTTCAGATGGCTTCCAAGAGAGCTGTGCCAGCAGGGCCTACGCACCTGCCAGGCCTCGCCCGAGAGGGAATTTTCACCCTAAGGATGCAGTTTTAACACCTTCATTTTCCATAAGTCTTAGGGAGGAAGTTTCCCCATTATTTTCCTTCGTAAGGGAGCAGGCAGACATTTGAGTACTGAGATGTGACAGAGGGAAGCTTTTATTCACATCTTTGTCATTTGTGTCCATCTCCTAGAAGACAGCGCTGACCTGGATAGCATCGAGGCAGTGGCTAATGAAGTGCTGAACATGGAGATGCCAAGCACGCCCCAGCAGCTGCAAGCCCTGACAGAAGACATTCGTGAGCGTGTAGAAAGCCTTTCTGATGTTGAGGTCATTCTGCAGCAGAGTGCTGGAGACATTGCCAGAGCAGAAATGCTACTGGAGGAAGCTAAAAAAGCAAGGTATTCCAATCCTGTTCTGCATTAGCTGTTTTCCATCACCAAGAGCTTGAATGAGACTTTGATTTCATTGTCTCAGAAAACGTGGGGTTGAACTTTCCCTGATGTAAGGTCTCATTCCTTTACTAAGGGGCAAACCCAGCCATTTGCAGTGTACAATTAGTTCTTTTTCTGGTTCCAAAGTAAAAGTATTTTTAGCATTAACATAGTTTTGCTCCACAGCAAAGGTGCAACAGATGTTAAAGTCACTGCAGACATGGTGAAAGCAGCACTGGAAGAAGCCGAAAAAGCTCAAAATGCAGCTGAAAAAGCCATCAAACAAGCTGATGAAGACATTAAAGGAACTCAAGACCTGCTGACCTCAGTGAGTTCTTTATGATTATTTCTTAGGATACAGAAACAGCACCAAGTCTCATACTTATGAACTTAAGCCTGTCTAGGGAAGGCTTTTGGGTACTGCAAGTCAAAGGCTGCACTTAAAATGAACCTAAACCTTTCCTGCATCCACATCCACTTTTGAGTAAGTATGACAGATGCTAGGGGACCATTTGCTCTGGAAAAAAAAAAAAGCCAGAAGGCTTTTCTTACCCCATATCCTGAACCCCTGAAGTTAAATAAGCAGGACTGTAGGAGACATGCCAGGATCCCTGGAAATCAAACCTGTTGACCATGTTTGGTAGCACGTTGGTGTAGTGATGTGATCAGCATCACTCATGACTGCAGCACAACACTACAAACAACATGGGATTAAAGTGGCAATTGCTGTAATCTTGCCAGATGAAGTATTTTCAGACTTCATCTCAAAGCCCTCGTGAGGCCATAGTGCTATCCATACCCAATGAAACTTGGCCAGCTTAGACAGGCAGCTTCACAAGTCCATTATTTCATGATAGTCAAGTATCTCAAGTTTTGCCTGTGGATTCAGCAACTCTTGCATGTGTAATACAATCAAGTACTTTTTAACCATGTTCCTTAACACTGTTTCAGACTCATATGTACCCCATTTTCAAGCAGTGGGCTCTTTCACCCTGACTGCAATAGGGCATTTGTAGCAAAATTAAACCAGTGGTTTTTGTATCACATCTATGGACATGAACTTAGTTGATCACAGCTTATCCAGAAAGTTTAGTATTAATTATTACACTGTCCTTTGAAAGTGTAACTCTCATCCCTCTTTTTTAGATTGAATCTGAAAATGCAGCATCTGAAGAAACACTGAACAATGCTACCTTACGTCTGTTTGAGCTAGAGAAGAGCGTTGAAGACCTTAAGCAAAAGGCTGCTACAAATTCAGAGAATGTGGACAATATAGAAGAAAAAATCGTTACTGCAAAACAAAATGCTGAAGAAGTTAAAAAGGTGAGAAGCTCAGGAAGGCTGCTGAGGGAAAGCCAACAAAAATCTCACCCCACATGTGGTCAAAGGAACATCAGTTTCTTTACATGTGATCCATGTAATTTACTGGTCAAGTACTGGGGACAAAGGGGGAAAAAAAAAAAAAGGCATTTAATGCGCTTACTGAAGACAGCTGCTTTTTACTTTGGTACCAGACACAGGAAGATGTATTGGGAAGTTTTCAGGTTCTAAAGTAGCTGCAGGAAACGTGTCGTGCTGTCACACTGTCAGCCTTTCACAGGTTCGTTTCTGTCCCTCAGCTTTGCTATCTGCCACAGGAGAGCTGGTGATACTTTCTGCCCTCGTGCAGGATATTTGTAGGTCTGTGGCAACGAAAGGTTCAGGAGAAACCCAGAATTTGGCCTATACAGCATCAAGCAACAAGAAAAATCATTAGCTCAATATAAACCCAAAGTAATCTCTAAATATCAGAGATGCTAAATTTGCTCTGTGACCACATGGTGTTGCTCCCAAATGTCTACTTCACACCTTTGTAATAGCAAAAGAATGCTCATTAGCAAAACAATTGACAAATCTGCCAAAGGAAGTGTCATTGCTCCAGTCTGTGTCCATAGTTAGCCCACCAGCTAGTCTCCAGAGAGGCATTTCCTTCCAGGAGTGATGTATTATCCATCAAATCAATTATTTCTGAACACTAAGTAGTATTTCAGGTGGCTATCAAGTAAACACAAGAGACTTCCAGTACTGCTGCAGTTTAACAGACTTATTGGTTGAATTCAGTTGGGTCATGGGAGTTTGTATCTTAACCCTGCAGAGAAAAGCACAGCTGAGAAACAGACCTCATGACTTCTCCAGCACCTTCACCTACACAGACTAGGCAGCTACTCTTGTTACTGACAGGGTAACAAGGGTATTCCTCCCCAAATCCAAGCATTCAGCCAGCAGCAGGGCCTGTCCCTTGCCCCATGTGGTTTTCCAGCTGTAACTAGGGGGCAGGTCTTCCAGGAGATATGGAACTGTGTAACTGAACCCCATCAATCCTTGCCAAGCGTCAGTATCAAAGCTGTAAAACAGCTACAGATCCCAACAAGGGCAACCGATGAGTCTTCACCCCGACTGTTACTTGAATATTCAGCAGGTTACCCCAGCGTTGGTTGTCCTTTCGTTAACAGCTAACGGCGTAGTCTCTCCTCACACCCGGATTAGTAAAGATAGGGGGGGAGGAAACGCTAACTGCCGCTGTATTGTCTTTTGAATGAGCTCCATCTTGTGCTTGAATCTGGAACAACAGGTCCTCAACACTGAGCTGAACGGCAAGTACAAAACGGTGGAAGACCTCATTGCCAAGAAGACAGAAGAGTCGGCTGATGCCAGGAGGAAAGCCAACACATTGCAAGATGAAGCTAAAGCCTTATTGGCTCAAGCAAACAGCAAACTCCAGCTGCTCAAAGGTAAGGCTGTTCTAAGCAGGTAAATGATCATCTTAGAATATGAAGTAATTTCATGCTATTC
>NW_008613914.1:1028-1461 GCF_000691845.1 Merops nubicus | reverse complement strand
AGACCCTGGGCAGAGGTGGCATCAGAGCCCTGCTCTGCCCCAGGCCCTCCTGGGCTCTGCTCCCACGACACCTCCCCAGGCAAACCCAGCGGGCTCCGTGCCAGGGCTGTGGGTGCCCATCCCCTTGGGACTCACTCTCCCTCCAGCCCCAGCTGCCACCCCCGTGGTGCTGCACACCGGGGTGCTGGGGTGGGGACCCCACTCCCCATCCCCACCCTGGCAGGACCCGGGGGCAGGAGGGTGGCAGCTCTCGGAGCCACCCCAGGGCTGCTCCATGCACCCGCGTTTTGAGGCCTGGCTCAGAGGAGCTCCGGCCACCCCGGGTGCCAGGACAGAGCCCACACAGCATCTCCCCTCTCCCGGAGGAGGCTCCAGCATCCAGCGTTTCCCTCGTTACACAAAGGCAGCACCTCCCTGCGGCGCCGCTCGTGTC
>NW_008613914.1:0-997 GCF_000691845.1 Merops nubicus | reverse complement strand
TCTTCCCTTTCTTTCTCCCTCCTTTTTTTTTTTTTTTTTAAAACAAGAAATGAGTTGTCTTCCCGCAGATGTGACTAAAAGCACTCTGGAAATGTCAGCCACTGCTGGAAAGGGACCCAGATAACATTTAGCTTTAGGTAAGAGAGTAGATTTTCTCTGCACTAATTCATATTTATAAGCTCTCCTGTTCCCGGGGAGCGCGGCGCTGATAGCACTCGCTGATTGCCAGCGAGCGGAGCAGGGAATTGTTTTCATAGCTGAGATTAAAGAGTGGGTTCTGCTCCCAGTGGCACCTGTGTATTGACGCTGGTCATTCTCAATTCCTTCTTATAAGATTAAGACTGGAAATGGGAAATGGTTATATATTGCCAAGCCCAGGAGAGCCCGGGGGCTGCGGGGGGACGGGGCAGCGCTGGCTCGGTGGTCCCGGCACACGGAAGCTCAAGGTGGGGAGTTGGGAGCTCAGAGCCAGCCCCGTCCTCTGCCAAAACACTTCACGGAGATGGGAATTCCTCAGCTGGATCCCGATCCCAGGGGCTGGTCCCTCTGCACGGCCCGGCGGGGCTGGCTGGGGCTGGCTGGGTGAAGGGTGAATGGAGGATGGATGGAGGACGGATGGATGGATGGAGGATGGATGGATGGAGGGATGGAGGGAGGGGTGGAGGGGGGGGTGGGTGGGTGGATGGAGGGAGGGAGGGGATGGATGGATGGAGGATGGATGGATGGATGGAAGGATGGAGGATGGGTGGGTGGCCAGAGCGGGCAGCGGGACAGATGGAACCTGTGAGATAGATTAGGTGAAAGATTTATTTCTAGTATTATTTTTCAACACATCCCAGGGTTTGTGTCAGCTGATTAAAAGCAAACAAGTAAAGCCCTTCTTCTCCACAGTGGATCAAGGATTTGGGAACTTTTAGAGGTTTATTTAGTTTTTCTCTTTTATTTAATTTATTTATTTATTTAAAATCGTGTTTGCGAACTGGCTGAGAAGCTCCAG
>NW_008613913.1:329-2997 GCF_000691845.1 Merops nubicus | reverse complement strand
CGGCCCCAGGTGCTCCCCCGTGCCACCTACGGGTGTCTCATCGCCCGGTGAAAGGGTGAGGGGAAAACCGGAGATATTTGTTTGTACAAACGCTGCGCTCGCCCCTCCGTGCTGGGAGGGCTCTTTGGAGAGATCTTAGGAGCCTTTCCGAGGGGCTGATATAGATATAAGGACATTTCTACATCGCGTCACGTGACATAATTACCACTAGAATCAATCAAGATGAATTGCACGTCAGCACACGGTGGGGATTTTTTCTTAGTTGATCCTGTCCAAAGCCTCTTGTGCAATAGATGGATCTTGTTCAATGCATTGAAGCCTCCTGGTTGCTTGCAATCGCAAAAAGGAAGACATGACTGAGTTTGACGATTGCAGTCACGGCACATCCAATATGTATCTGCCAGGGTGCGCTTATTACGTCTCACCCTCAGATTTCTCGACGAAACCCTCTTTTTTGTCGCAATCGTCGTCCTGTCAAATGACTTTTCCTTATTCTTCTAATTTACCTCATGTCCAACCTGTGCGCGAAGTAGCATTCAGGGAATACGGATTAGAACGCAGCAAATGGCAGTACAGGGGCAGTTATGCTCCCTATTACTCAGCTGAAGAGGTGATGCACAGAGACTTTCTGCAGCCTGCGAACAGGAGGACGGAAATGTTATTCAAAACGGACCCTGTCTGCGGCCACCACGGACCGTCTCCCGCCGCCTCCAACTTCTACAGCTCGGTGGGGAGGAACGGCATCCTGCCGCAAGGCTTCGACCAATTTTACGAGACAGCCCCCGGACCCCCATACCAGCAGCACTCCGAGGGCGAGGGGGACGCGGACAAGGGCGACTTGAAAGCCCAGAACAGCACTTGCAGTAAAACACCTTCCAGCCAAGAGAAGAAAGTGACACCAGCACACAGCGCCGATTCCCCTTCTGGTGAGGCTGTTGCAGAGAAGAGCAACAGTTCAGGTAGGTATCAGTAGTAAATTGGGGGCAAGAGTACAAGGCCAACACTTTGTCAAGCCGCATTTTATGTGCAATTTTATAAGCATCCAAAGGATTTTATATATCCTATAAGATTTCCTTTACCGTTGTAAAGCGTGTTTACGATAGGAAACCAATTTAGGTGGGCTTAAGGTATTCTTGGAAGAGGATATTAATTGTTATTAAATTGTTGATTTGGCGGAGGGGAGACGGGGAGATTTCACAGGTAGTGCTCAGTGCCTTCGGTTTAGGGCTTAAGACCTTCGTTTGTTTGGGGCGGGGGGGCGTGGGGGGGTTGGGTGAGAGGAGTTTGAGAAACTTGGAATTTTTCCAGCCCATTTAAATATCTCTCTGTATTGCTCGAAGTGCTCTCTTTTAAAGAGAAGCTGGGAAATATTCTCTTTTTCGCTAAGTCACCCAGAGAGTAAAAGCCCCCGGAATATATATTTTCTTTTGAACTGCTAGAGGGCTGCTTTCCAGGCGATGGGATATTGTCAAAGTCTGTTCCTAGCTGAGCATGTTCGTAGCAGCAGCATATATCAGTTTATTCTCTCTTGAATTTCAGCAGTTCCCCAGCGATCAAGGAAGAAGAGGTGTCCCTATACCAAATATCAGATAAGAGAACTGGAACGGGAGTTTTTTTTCAACGTGTACATAAACAAAGAGAAAAGACTGCAGTTGTCCAGAATGCTCAACCTCACTGACCGGCAAGTTAAAATCTGGTTCCAGAATAGAAGGATGAAAGAAAAGAAACTGAACAGAGACCGACTCCAATATTTCACTGGGAATCCCTTGTTTTGAGGGAAGGGGAAAAAAAAAAAAAAAAAAAAAAAAAAGAAAGAAAGAAAAAGCAAGGAAACAAATTTATAAAAAAAAAGCCCACCCCAGCAAAACAAACAAAAGAGAGAAAAGAAAGAAAGAAGAAAAACAAAGAATATCTCAATCTCTCTGACTTGCCATCTGAATGAAAAAGTAAATTGGTTTACATGACACATCCTCCCTGCGGAACTCAAAGTTTCATTTTCACGTGCAACTCCACACACTGAATGGCCACTGGAGATTTCGGGGCTTGGCGGAGCAGATTCCTGATAAGGGGAAACTAGGGTAAATCCAACTGTCCACTCTGGAGTGTTTCTCGCCAAAGGTGCTTTTTTTTTTCCTCTCCCACAATACCAGCAAATGGACCTGCAGTGTGTCTGGTAGTTTTTGCTTATAATTCATTGAGTTCGGGGAGGTGGGGGGCTGTGTGGTTGCTTTTAAGCTAGGATAACACTTTCCTCCCTTGAAGTGAATGCGGTTATTTAAGAGATGGTAAATGTACCTTCGCTATATATAAAATATATATATATGTTTATATTGTCATCCAAAAGCATGGGCCACTGTCTTTTTCATGTGAATAAATGGTTACTAGTAAAGTTAAGGTTATAACTTCCGTGCGCTGTATGGATTTCCATCTCCATAGGATCCTAGCGTTTCCCGGGATAGAACCAAGTTCAGTTAAATAATAATGGGAGGAAGCTTAGGCGGGTTATTTAAAATGCATTTTTAATAAATAATAGTCTAGACGTCCAACTCTCCCTTTGTAGGTATGTGTAACATTCCCTGTTCGCTCTGCGGCAGAGCCAACATGGCTGTCTGCAGATCATCACTTCTGATGGTGCTATAATTACTATGAACAACGAAAAGGGCTCTTT
>NW_008613913.1:0-298 GCF_000691845.1 Merops nubicus | reverse complement strand
AAAGGGGCCTTTTTTTTTTTTTTAAAAAAAAAAAAGGCAAACAAAAAAACCCAGAAACAACCAAACCAACAACGGTCAGGCTCCCAGTACGCCCAGAATTCCCAACGCCAATGACGGTTTACTTGTTAGAGAAGAGCAAGGCAGAAAAAACGAGGACTCGGAGCGAATTCGACAAGAGGGAACTATAAACAACTGGCACTAGTGGAGGGGGGGAGAAAGAAAGAAAGAAAAGTCCTTTGGAGACAGAGGGGTGGATCTCTTAACTACCGCTCCCCGGCGGGGCGAGTGGGGCGCAGCG
>NW_008613912.1:328-7398 GCF_000691845.1 Merops nubicus | reverse complement strand
GCTCGGCACAGTGCCACCGCCAGCACGCTGATATTCCGGGGGTCCCTGCGCCCCTCACGGGCATGGGAGAGGAAGGTGAGACCCTCGCTCTTCTCTATTTCTCCTTGTCTCTGTGAGCTGTACACATCAAATGCTCTACTGACAACCACTGAAAATGCCTGGCGACAGCAGGGAAGGCAGCAGAGGCCACAGGCAAGCTAAACAGGTCCTTCCCAAAATCTTCCTGTCTCTGGGACACAGGCGAAATGTGGGACACGCCCCAGGTGATTCTGGTGGCTTTTCCCATGCCACAGCCCTGGGTGGCAGCCTCCCAGGCATGTGAAAGGCGGACGTGTGAAGGCGGGCAGGGGCGTCGTGCCCCGCAGCCCACACGGACTCTGGTACGTGGCCTCTGCAAGCTGTGGGAAGGTTTTAAACGGTGCGTTTTGCTGCCACAGCTGTCACATCCTGCTTCACACAGTGGTTTTGCACTTTTTCTGTCATCATCCCAGTGTCGTGTCAATCACAAGCTATCTCAGCATGCTGGAGAGCACAGTGCAGGGGGATTTATTTTTGCAGAGAAAGACATTACTTGAGTCACCATAGGGCTGGTGGTGATGGAGGATCCCTCCTTTGTTCCCAAAAAGCACAAGGCTGCCAGTGCCAGGGGACAGGCTGTCCCCTCGGGCAGGTCGTTGGGTCCTTGCACAGGCCCTGGTCTCTGTCCCTCATCTCTGCAAACCCACCATCTGCTACAGTGTCCCCATTGGGATCAGCCAAGTGGCGATGGCCACTGAAGATGAGACCAAGAAATGGCTTCTCTGCTCTTAAAAATCCCAAACTACTTAGGGCACAATAGCTGTTAGGGCAGCCACTTCTCACCAAAGCAGGGCTCTGACCCAGGGAGACCAAACAGCACAAATGCCCCTCCCTCCCAGGGCAGGGCGAGGGTCCCACAGGCACCCATGGACCTCAGCGCATGAAGCCAAGGGACACCAGAGGCCAGGACCTTGGTGCACATGGGAAAGTGCATAGCCCACACTCCCATCCTCTGCAGGTACTGGAGCCTGCTGGAAGTAAATATATATTTCATATATATGTTTCCTATAATAGGACATAGAAATATATTAATGTTTATTATATACATATATTTTAATATGTTCTTTGCAATTATAATATATATACAAATACATACAAAAATACATATACACACAGAGTATGGTGCTCTGCAAGGAGAGGGTGTTAGCCAGCAGGCAGCCCTGCATATGGCTGTCTGCCTTGATGGAAACTACAGGCATCACACAACCAAGAGATGGATGAAACGGCCACAAGCCAAGTGACATCCACTCTCCTGTCCTTGCTGTACCCAGCTCCCCTCATTTACCACCCATGCATGGGATTTGGGGCTGCCCAGAGTGGGAGGGGAAAGGAGCAGTGCTGCTGAGTGTGAAACCCAGTGTGTCTGCGCAGCGTGATGGTGGCGTGGCACCAGGGATGCTTGAGAGTGTGGAGGAAGTGCCCACGGGCACCGACCTCCCCATTGCAGGCAGATGGTGCAAACATTGCAGGAGTCCTCCAGGGATACTGGCCATGAGAGGCCTGCCTCCCATTTTGCCAGAAAGCAGATATTCAGCAAAGCACAGAAGGGGAGTTGCGGCTGGCAGACTGCAAGATCTGTCTCTGCTGTTGAACACTTTCCTGATTAATTGTGATGAGGTCGCCGCTAGCGTCAACACTTCCCCTTCAGCCCTATTGATAAAACCCAACTCCCTCCTCTGTGCTGCTCAGCACCTTGCTCCATCCCACCGAGCATGCCCAGTGCCCTGAGAGGCTGACATGTCCCAGCTTTGCTCCCTGCCCACACTCAGAACAGCACCAAGCCCTTTCCTTGTGCGCCTTCCTTGAGGCCACCTTCACATTTTCTGGCTTGCAGACCGTTCAGGAGCATCAGCCCTGCCTGGGACATGCCATGTATATAACATACAGTGAGCAAGAGATGCTCCATAAATGGAATACCCTGCTGGTTTCTGCAAAAGGCTCTTGGTGAAGCAGAGCCCTGGTCCTGAGCCACCCAAATCACGTAGTGAGAAGATCAGAGCTCAGGGCCAAAGAGGACACCTGGGATCCTCCTCAGCATTCCCCTGATGCCACCATGCAGCCCTGGCCAGGGAGCAATGCCTGATGGCAATGTGCCCTGCCCCTAGCCAGGGCGCTTGGTCTCAGCACCTTGCTTCCCATACTGGGATGGAGGTGGTTGCAAAGCTCTGCAGTTCTGCTTATTCACACCGGGGCAGGAGGATGGACTACATGCATCCCTCTGCTTACCTTGGTTTATGAAAAAGAGGAAAAAACCCAATAACAGAGCAGAGCACACCTAGGAGAAGAGTACCCAGGACTGGCAGTGGCAATGCAAGTCCAGGACTGAGCCGAGGAGATTGCCAAGGGGGTTGGAGAAAACGCTGCTGAGGCTCGTACCTAGGTCTCGTTAACGCAGAGAGTCAGAGCAGAACCTGTTTTCCCAACCTCTGAACACGGTAAGGGGGCAGACAAAAGCAGAAGCACCATATTACTCTCTTTGAAAGTCACTCTACGTCACATGTACACTCATCCACCCACCAGTGAATAATTTCCTTCCACAGCAGAAGAAAAGTGGTGAGCCGGTATCAGGGTGTGCTTTACATTCTTGCAACAAGAGAAAGAAATTACTTTTGGAATTAGGCAACAAAATCCAGCCCATGAGATGAACCCTACATTACAAAACTCAATAGCAGCCAGAACTGGGCATGTGTGGAGGTTTCCACTTTATTTCTGGGGTCTGGGAGCTTTTTTTAAATCCAGTTTTAACTGGAATCTTGCTCTAGTTTATGAAATGAGCCTGCAAGTAGGAACCTCTAACCTCCAGCAAGGAAGAGCCTCAGTCCATCCCATCATCACACCATGCCTTGGCATGGCAGCAGGAGTTAAACACTTGGAAACACTGGGCAGGTGGGATGGCAGGAGCTCATCCAACCCGTGGATTTGGTACCCACAGCCTGTGTGGAAACTTCTAGGTTGTAGAAGAGCTGGAGCCTGGTTAGACTAATTTGGGGTATCAATCAGCTGAGTGCTGTAGGAAATAGGGGTGGGAGCAGCTCCTTTGTCCTGACAGCAAGGGCAGCCCTTGGTGGGCAAGAGCCTATTTCCTGGGCCCTGTTTCTTGGAGGGTGTTGCAGAAATATGAGCTCACACTATTTTCAGCATCCCCGGGGTACCACTAATTAACTAGACATGTCCAGGAAAGCAGAGCAAGCAGCAACTAGTAACAAATGAAGAGCATGAATACAGCTAAGAGTACAGCAAATGTGGCCATGAAGGAGCCAGCTGTGCCTTGGAGTGTGATGTAGCACTTGGACATGTTCTCAGGTTGGGCTGGCACAGATCACTGGGCACATCACAACCACAGGGTGCTACAGCTCAAATGGGTGATCAGAGTAATTTCCCAGCAAGGTGTACCCAGGGGGGTCCAACATGGCTAGCCTGCCTTGATAAGAGCTTTTGCTGTTAAGACCTTTTTATATTTATTTTTTTCACCTAAGTGTTTTTACCTGTTGTCTGCAAGGTCAAGCAGCACTGGCAGAATCTGGAGGTGACAGAAATGTGTTGGGCCAGCTGAGTGCCTATCATGCCAAGAGAGCCCCTGCAGCTGTGATGATAAATGATGCCCTTAAAAAAACTTACCTAAGTGGACTGTGGTGGTGGACAGGGACTTGTGGAGGACGTCTTTGTGAAGAAGGGTTCTGTCCACTCACCGCAGGATGATCTTGGACCAGACATGGCAGAGTGAGCTCCTGGGTCCTGTCACTGTATGGGTTTGACCAGGTGACCACAGAGGCACCTCTTGTTGCCTGTGCAGCCATGCCGTGGCAAGGCTGATGGAACTCTGCCAGGGGGGCTGTCTCCAGGGCAGAGTGGATTTCCCAAGGCTGCAAACATTTACATCCAGATGGCCCCTGCCATAAGTAATGTTGGCAACCAGCCTTAGCAGGCCTACCACATCTCCAAATCCATAATACAGCTGGGCACCAACCTCACTGTGCAAATGTCACTGAAATTAAAACCACTGACCCACCTAGAGCTTCTTTCTGCCCTGGGGAGAAGACCAGACCTCCTTTCAAGGCTGACCAGTGTCTTCCTTCGCTTCTCTGGCATCTTACAGAGGCTGACAAGCTAAGAAAGGACATCCTGGTGTCTCAGAAGGGGATCTGAGCAGTCCTACATGCTAACCTGGCCTCAGTGCATTTAAAGCTTTCCCTTGTTTCCTCGTTTCCATTTCACTCTGAGCTGTTAATTCAGCAGGTTCACAGGAGGGGGTGATGGCACTCTGTGAAACTGGCAAGAGCCAGGGTGTGGTTGTTTTCTTGCTCAGGGCAGCACAAGTGCTATTTCAAAACCAAGGACCTGTTTTTGGGATATTGTGTCTAACACTGCTAAAAATGGCAACATTTGTTCTTTCTTTGTGCTTTCATATTCCTTTTTCCTCTTTTAATGAATTCCTCTTTTCTCACTTCCTTGTGAGTGCCCATGTTGCAAGGCTGCTGCTTTGTTGGGTTTTGCTCCAGGGCTGTGCTGTGAGGAAGATGTTAGGAGAAATGACAGCATTAATGAACATGATGTTATTGGCACCATGGGAAGAACACTGAAAAATCACTCCCTGAGAAAGAGTGAGCCAACTTTATGGATAGCATAAATTTCTGGGAGCAGGAGATGTATTTTGGAGCAAGAAACAAGTAGTGTGAGCAGCTAGAAGAAGCACCATGCAAACATACCTGTGAAGAACAAGGTCTCTGTCATGCTCTGAAATTCCGGTGTACCTGAGGGTAGCAAGTGCTTCTGGGGTTTGGCGTTTCACTACCTCAAATTCTTCATTTCCTTGATGATTCAGTCAAATGTGAAGCAAGTAGTAGATGACTTTTTTTTTTCCATGTATTTAGCACACCACGCTAGTTAATAGAAATGGTCCTTTTTAAAATTTTGATTCCTATTTCCATCCGAATATAGCTCAATACAGAAGCTGAAAAAAATCACATCTAGAAAAAGCTAAATGCAATACTTGAGATTTTCCAGTGTTACATAGATCTAATTATTTATGTTAAAGAGTCTGGATAAACACTACATCAAGCTTTGCAAGCAGTTCAGCTGTTTGCATAGCAATACAGTGCAAGTTCCCGCTCTGCTGACTTCCACATTTACTTCAAAAGTTATGTTTATTGGAAAAGGGCTTATTTTTGTGAGAACATGCCAGCACCCATCCTGAGTCAGCCCACAGACCAGGGCTACAGGGATGCTTTTTGTCTTGCAGAAGATGTCCCGCGACGGCTGCTCCTGGCTGCTGGCAGTGACCTGGGCGCCGCTGCTGGTGATGACAGGTGAGCCCCACCTGCCATTCCTCGCTGCCTTCCTCCCGGCATCCTACCTGGGCAGTGACATAAGGGAGGGACCCAAATGCTGCCCAACAGGGGTGGTAATGTGCCATTGAGAGGTATGCAAGGGCCAGGTTCTGCTTTTCCTGGGATCTGGAGTTAGCTTGAGCCAGCCCAGGTGAGGGGCAGCAAGACAGGTGAGCACCTTGCCACGCCCCTCCAGCATGGGTTTTATAGGCAGGGCGGGCTCAGGGCAGCATGGGTGCCCAGTGCTGGTGTCAGAGCACCCCATGGCTGCTGCTGCTGCAGACCGGCTTCCCCCAAGTGCCCTCCACACCAACTCAGTCTTCTCTCCACTTCAGCCTTTGCCATGGAGTGCCCCAAGATCAAGGTGGGGACGTGCAAGGACTGCATCCAGTCTGGTCCTGGATGTGCCTGGTGCAAGGAACCGGTAGGTCCACATAGCCTCTCGTGCTGCCGGCCCCCAGCAGCCCGCGAACAGGCGGCGGGACGGTCACTCTGCCTGTGGTAGAGGGGAAGGGCTGCGGCGTGTGCGGCGTGTCAACCTTTCGTGTCCTACGTGGTGGATGGGGCCGGGGGGATCTGATAGGCAGGACCCTTCAACCTTCCTTTCTCCATCAAATGGCCTGGAAACCTGGCTTGGGAGCTGGGTCATCTTGCAATGAGCCCGTTCGCTCCCTGCTCCTCTGATCTTTTCCCGCTGATGTTGCAACACGCAGAGCTTCACCAAAGCCGGTGAGCCAGACTCCATCCGCTGCGACACCATCGAGGAGCTGCAGCAGAGGGGATGCCCGCACAACCAGATTGAGTTTCCAGTCAACAACATTACAAGAACACGGGACAGTCCGTTAAGCAGTGACATACAACTGACTCCCCAGGAGGTGCACCTGAAACTGAGGATAGGTACAGTCTGCCTGGTGCTCCCGATGCCCTTCTGCTCATCTCCAGGCCCAGCTGGGACGTGGTGGCATGTCACAGTCTGTGTTTAAATCATAGAATCATAGAATGCTTTTGGTTGGAAAGGACCCTTAAAGATCATCTTGTTAACTCCCCGTGCAGTGAGCAGGGACATCTTCAACCAGAGCAGGTTTCTCAGAGCCCTGTCCAACCTGACCTTGAGTATTTTCAGGGGTGGGGCACTTACCACATCTCTGGGCAACCTGGGCCAGTGTCTCACCACCCTCAGCTTCCTTTTCTTCCAAAAGAGATAGGCATCTCAGCAGAGGGTGAGCAATGGGGCAAGATTTGAGCCACAGAACAACAGCTGATCCCAGCACTCCTGTTCCTCAGGCCAGCCTGCTGTGTTCGAGGTGAAGTTTCGCCGTGCTGTGGGGTACCCCATTGATCTCTACTACCTCATGGACCTCTCCTACTCCATGCTGGATGACCTGGAGAAGGTGAAGAAGCTGGGAGGGGAGCTGCTGAGGGCGCTGGAGAGCACCACCCCTTCTCGACGCATAGGTGAGCTTGTCTTCAGCACAGGACGCCGGCACAGCTCTCTGCTACTAGGAGGAGCTGCAGGGCTAGAGTGGGATGCAGGCAGCAGGCAGCGTTACCTGCCCCTGCCAGGCTGGAGAGTGTGCTAGGGCAAAGAGCGTGGACCACAGCGGCCAGCAGATTGTCCGTGCCCTGTGCCATGGGGATGCCTGCTGGTCCCTGCCACCCCTGCCA
>NW_008613912.1:0-297 GCF_000691845.1 Merops nubicus | reverse complement strand
GCTGCGCCCCCCCCCCCCCTGCCACTGCAGTCTTGGATGCTTTAGGGTTTGGCTCCTTCGTGGACAAGACGGTGCTGCCCTTCGTGAACACGCACCCTGAGAAGCTGCAGAACCCCTGTCCCAACAAGGACACGCAGTGCCAGCCCCCCTTCGCCTACAAGCATATCCTCTCACTGACCGACGACGCCAAGAAGTTCGAGAGCGAAGTGGGGAAGCAGTTCATCTCGGGGAACCTCGACGCCCCGGAGGGCGGGCTGGACGCCATGATGCAGGCGGCGGTGTGTGGGGTGAGTGCCC
>NW_008613911.1:0-5772 GCF_000691845.1 Merops nubicus | reverse complement strand
GGGCTCTTTTGGAATGAAAAACGTGCCGGCGAGACACGTGTCGGGGGCTCTGCTGCTTTTCTCACAAACCCTTTGAGGACAGCAGGCGTGAAAATTCACAGTTTACCCCTGTGTGGAAAGCTGCCTGGGCCGAGTCTTCTCTTCAGCTATTACTGGAGCTCTCCAGTGCCAACGGCCCTTTTAGCAATCCTGCTACAAGCATGGTTCAGATTTTGTATTTGACCTAGAACTAGGGGAATTTGTCTCCTTTTATCTGGCCTATCTCTAAAGCACCACCCGCTCTGCCTCGGAGCGAGCGAGTCCTGCTTCTGATTCCTGGGCAGCTTAGCCACGCTCCAGTAAAGCACTTAAGTTAATGGGATTACTCATGTGTTTAAAATTAAATCCAGGCACTCCAGGAGGGTCCGTGCAGCCGCAGAGGCAAGGCAGCGCTGCACCCACCAGCACCCACCTTGGGGTCACAGCCCCATCCCACAGTCAGTTAGTTATCCAGGGGTGAGTCTTGTCCCAGGGTGAGCCTTGTCCTGGGGTGAGCCCCTTCCCAGCCAGAGCACCAGCAGCTGGGGAAGGGAGGGGGGAGAAATAGGACCCTCCATCCCTCCTGGGAAAGCTTTCTCCAGCCCAGGGCCGGTGCCAGCAGAGCCCCATAGCCCGCCCTGGTCCCATCCTGCCCATGGGGATGCAGCAGGCAGGCAGCAGCTTCACACCCTGCTGCTCTCGAGGGCACACACGGCGTGCCAGGAGGAGGAGGAGAGGAACCTGATCCTTTATAAAGGAGAAATGGCTTCACACCAATGGGGCAGAGCCCGGCTCTGATTTCAGCCAGGCACACAGCACCCGTGGCTGGCACTGGACACAGGAGTCGGAGGACGCCTGGATGGCTCTCGCTCCTCAGCTCTGGGTGCTACAGGCTGGGGAGCAATTACCTTCTCCTGAAGGCTCTGCTTTTCCTTCTTCACGTCCTCCACCTGGGTCTGCAGCTCCCGGATCTGGGCGATATCCGTTGCCGACTGCGGGAAGAGAGAGAGCGGCGGTGGGAGCAGAGCAGGGGCACGGAGCAGGGGGCACGTGGGAGCAGCTGCCTGGCACCCGCTGCACCTCCTGCCACTGAAACAACGAGCCCCTGAAGGAGCTTTGTTCTCCCAGCTCAATGCAACATTCCTAATTGTTGAAACAAATATCTGTAGATCAGGACAGAAACCGCGTTGTCAAGGTCATTCCTGTCCTCAGGGTCCTTCCAGAGACAGGCGTTTGGCTCTGCAACATCACTGCAAGAGGCACCAGACTGTGAATTGTCGGTCTCACCAGCCTAGCCCTGCTCCACCAGGAGCCTTGGGGTCCCTCAGCTCCAGGCACAGTCCTTTGGGAGAGCCTGCCTTGGGCTGGATATTGTGCAGAAAGCCCCAGGGCTCTCCGCCAGCACTTCTAAAGCTCCGAGTGAGAAGACAGTGAAAGAAAGAATAGAAAAGGATCAAGACAGGGATGTTATAGGATTTCCCAGCTATCAAGGGGTGAGGGGTCTAGAGCAAAAAGTCTTCTAAGGAGCAGCTGAGGGAATTGAGCTCGTTTAGCCTGGAGCAAAGGAGGCTCAGGAGAGACCTCGCTCTCAACACCTCCCAACAGGAGCTCCCAGGCTGCCCAGGGCAGTGGTGGAGTCCCCAACCCTGGAGGGGTTTCCAAGCCATGGAGATGTGGTGCTGAGGGACGTGGGTTAGTGGGGACCTGGCAGTGCTGGGGGAACAGCTGGACTTGAGGATCTTAAAGGTCCCTTCCAACCAGAATGATTCTATGATAAGACTCAGAACTATGGGTGAGAGAAGCCAGAGCCATGAGCCACCCCTTCCCCTCATCCCATCTGCTTCCTGGAGTTCCCACCCCGCTGTGCCCTGATGAGGACTGCTGCTTGCCCTCAGCCAGGCCTGCAGGGTTTTCCAAGGTTTTCCCAGGGAGGGAGATGCTGCCCAGCCCCTCATGCCCCAGCTCCTACCTGGGCGATCAGAGCCTTGTGCTTGGTCATGAGCTCATTCAGATCTTCCTGGTCCTCATCGATGCGTTTCAGGAGGTCGGCTCTCTCGTGCTGCAGCTGGTAGAGCTGCTCATCCACCTGCAGGAGGACCCACGGGGCCACTGGCTCATACAACCCATGGGAAACCCACAGCCTGGCACTGCCCACACCAGGGACACGCTGCCACCAGCCTCCCACCCCATGTTTGCACCAGGAGAGGCAAAGGAGGACTCCAGGATGCTGCACCCTTATAGTTATTTTATCCATCCCTCAAGCCACCCAGGGCTCCCAGAGAGGCTGGGGGGTTTAGTAAAGATGCTGATTCATGCCAATTTAGTCAAAAGCTGATTGCTGCTATCAAGCACCAGGAGAGAGGGGGCTGGACCCCTGCCCTGGCTCTGTCTCCAGGAACACACCAGGGTCTTGTTTCTGTTGAGGGTCTCCAGCTCCGTGTGCAAGTTCTCCAGCTCCAGGGCCGCTGTCTGCTGGGACTTCTGGGCCTCTGCACACTTTGCTTCGCTCTCTTCCAGCTGGGAAAAATTGGGGGAGATGATAATTAAAGGAGCAGAAACCACAGGCTGATCATGGTGTGTGACTGCCAGGCAGCCACCTGTTTGCACCTCACCTCCAGAGCATTTTCCCCTCCTAACGCACACAGAAACTTGACCTTCTGAAACCCGTGCTGCTCTTCAGCCTGTCTGCTCCTGGTTTACACCAAAAACTTTTCCCAGCACACCCAACCACAGATCCTGACACCTCTGACCCTCCTGCCGAGTGCAACCACCTCTGCCTGCGCACCCACCCTCTGCCTTGGCACTGCCATGCTGAGGAAGAGCTGGCATCATTAATTTGCAAAATTATGTGAATTACATGTCATTCCTGATTAGAGCAATTCACGATTTGGAGTTTGCAAATGGGCTTTTCATGTGGCATAAACTCCATTTGCAAATACACGTGAAATGCCACACTTCCAAATGCTAATTTCCTCTTGGTTTTCACAGCCCAGCCATTAAGACTACAATGATCTTAAAAGGGCTGCAAACATCTGGAAGATGCAGCATCATCCCAAAAACTCACACCACCAGGTCTGAGGCTGTACCTGAACATCCAGTTCCTTCCCTTGATCGCTTGGGTTTCTTTTTTTATGGAAAAGAACCAAATCCCTCTGCTCACTGCATGTTTCCCGTGCCTGGTCCCCAATTCCCTGCAGGGATGCTGAGCAACCTGGGGCAGAGGAGCCACGTTGCACCATGGTGAAGTTTGGAGCATTTTAGGCTATTTTCTGAGGGTCAACTCATCAGTTTTTTGCTTGCTCCCTCAAAAAAAGTGGAGGGTTGCAAAGTACTGTAACTACAGCAATCCTTGGCTCATTTCTCTCCACTGTTTGGTGTCATTGAGACCTACTTGGAAAAGTCAAGCAAGAAATTTGTTTCCTCAGTGCCTATCCTGCAGAGGGAGTAGAAGGTGGGGAGGAATCATCCTCTCAAGTCAATGATTCAAGGGCTGGCCTCATGTCAAGGGTGACCAAACGTTGCCACTGCAGCCAGCAGCAACAGAAACCTTTCCCCCCTCCATCCCTGGACAGAGCAATGGCCTCCTTGGTGCTCATGCCAGAGGGTTGTGACCTTCAGCCTCCACCTCCCTGCCTAAATTGCATCACTTCCTAGCTATTTTGAACTCCTTCAGAGAGAAAAATCTCTGCCTCCTGGGACCACCCTTTCCATCTCTAAGCCCTTGCATCGTTGAGAGAGGTTAAAGACACCAATGGGATTGACTGCTGGCTTTTATGGCTTTTCCACCTTTGGGCTCCTCCAGAAACAACTCCGACCATAACCAGCCCCTGGGACTGCCACAATTCCATCAACACTTTAGCTAGTTTAACTGGAGAGAAACACTGCCCCAGGACCTCGAGAAGTACCAGCCTCCATTTCACTTTGTGTAATGGAATTTTCCACTTGGAAAGAATAAATTGAAATATCCCCCCCCCCAGAATGCATAATGTATGAACTTCTGAGCCACACCAGTGTGCTGAGCTGCACCATCTGTTAAATACCTGCGTGAAATGGGTGCTGCAGCCTGATTAAGAAACAATGCTACCCTTGGAGCCATATGGATTTTGATTAAGGGAAATGTCGGGGGTTAGGAGAGCTTTTATTCTCGTGGAGGGTTGTGGGCTGGTGGGAGGATGGATTGGCTTTTTCGGGAAGGCGGCACGAGTGCCATTGGAAATGGTTTAAAGGATGGAATAATCATGAGGCGTTTTTAAGGCGTGCAGAGCCTGCGTTGGCAGCACAGGAAAAAACTCAATATCCCCAATATTAAAGACTCAACATCCCCAATATTAAAGACTCAACATCCCCAACGTTAAGGGCTTT
Organism: Merops nubicus; assembly: GCF_000691845.1. Lineage (NCBI taxonomy): Eukaryota > Metazoa > Chordata > Aves > Coraciiformes > Meropidae > Merops > Merops nubicus. The sequence goes on along the minus strand of NW_008613911.1, from coordinate 1,392 downwards.
CTGCTCTCCTCCAGAGCGCGAGGCAGGCGGGCAGAGGGAGCTGGGTGTGGGGCAGCACAGCAGCAGCCTGCTCGGGGCACCAGGCCTGACTCCAGCACAGGATGGGGCTGGGTACCACCTGGCATCACTGCTTGGCCCCTCGGATCAGCACGTGGAAGGGGGTCTCCAGCACCTCTGAGTGCCAGCACTGAGCAAAGGGCCCCAGCAGGAGCACTGGGAGCTGGGAAAGAGCAGGGCAGGGGCTGTGCGTTGTCTCCAGCCCCAAGGCAGGGTTTGGGGAATACTGAGGGATTAATGAATGAGCATTACAGCATTAGCTCAGTAACGTTTAAGAGAACTCACAAGTGACAAAAATGGCCATGCCTGCTGCCTGCCCCAGCCATGGGCATCCCCTGCCCGGGCTGTGCAGGTCAGTGGTCTGGGCACAAGGATGGGCACGGCCATGAGCCACGCCGGGCTGAGCTCACCTTCCCTTTCTCCCCTGGTGCAGGTGAGAACAGCTGCTGCTCACAGATGTTATTTATGCAGAACTATTATCTCAGTTATATCTGTATATTGATGGAACCACTCGTGCCTCCCGATTAGTTTGTTTCCAGGGGAAATGTACAGTACAGATTAATGACTGCACTGGTTTGGGGGCTCAGCCCTGGTGCCTGGCATTGCTGGGTACACGTGCACAGCCAGCCTGGGGATGGACAGCTCAGTGTCACCCATCCTGTGACCAGGCACCCTGTGGGACACTGAGCCCAGCCCGGAGCTGAGACCATCCCCAGCACAGGGGGCACAAGCGTGGCACCCACCTGCAGCCACACGCTGGGGCACTGGCTGTGAACCCGGGGTGTCTGCACTTGAACTACACAAACCCTCTGTGATCCCTGCTCCAGCCTTACAGCATCCCTGAGGGAGCTGGGGGTGCTGAGCCTGGAGCAAAGGAGGCTCAGGGGAGACCTTCTGGCTCTGCACAGCTCCTGACAGGAGCCTGGAGCCAGGGGGGGGTCGGGCTCTGCTCCCAAGGGACAAGGGCAGGGGTGGAGTCCCCACCCCTGGAGGGGTTTCCAAGCTGTGGAGATGTGGGGTGAGGGACACGGGGCAGTGGGGACCTGGCAGTGCTGGGGAAGGGTTGGACTGGATGATCTGAAAGGTCTCTTCCAACCAAAGCGATTATGATCCTTAAGGCAACACATCCCAAACCCAGTGCTGCTGGAGCTCCTTATTATGTAGCTAGAAAATACATCAAATAGAAGGAAATTAACAGGGCTGCAGGTAAAAAATGGTCAAAATGCTCCATCACTGTTGTCTCACTTACGGAGAAGTTGCTCCTCAGAAGGAGACCCCTGGCCTGGGCGACGCGAAGCTTGGGGTCCCCTCTCACCCCCCCGGGAGATCTGCCAG
>NW_008613910.1:0-556 GCF_000691845.1 Merops nubicus | reverse complement strand
CCCTCTTTACTTTTCCTTTCCTGTCACGCGTCACTTTAGGGGCACACAATAAAGTTTCACTGTTTGTTTGAAGTAAAAACTCCCTTTGAATTTTCTTTTGCACTCTGAGATCACGGTAAACGAACCATCACACGTCCACCGAGTTGAGCAAACCTTGACACTCAGGTATCTCCCATTCAACAGACATAAGTAATTCTCATTTATAAAGCAAAGCTACTATCTCAGTTTGTTTTCAGTTTTGATCTGGATAGCAAATAAATCTGACATTCAATACTTCATGTCATAAGAATATTATAAAGCTCAGCTAACACGTGTGGTATGACACTGACTCAGAACAGTCCTGAACCCCCTGTTAGAAGTGTAGGTATTCCTTTCCAGAGGGTATCAAAGACGTATAAGCTTGGCCTTATTTTTAATTAGATTTTTTTTTTTTATACATTTATCATTTGGGTCCCCTGGGTTCATTATCACGTATTCTCTCTTAAGAGTCAATTTGATACCACCAGATTTAGCTGTTCTAGTCCATTCTTTAGGTTCTTCCACGGGTTCTTTGATT
>NW_008613909.1:488-738 GCF_000691845.1 Merops nubicus | reverse complement strand
GCACTGGGATGGGCACGGGCACTGGGAGAGCACCAAGATGGTGGCAGGCACCAAGACAGTGGTGGGCACTGGGATGGGCACAGGACTGGGATAAGTGGGCACCAGGATGGTGGTGGGCACTGGGGTGGCATAAGGATGGTGGCGAGTACTGGAACAGTCACAGGCCCTGGGCTGCTGCTGGGCACCAGGACTGGCAGGCACTGGGAGGGCACCAGGACTGGGATGGGCACTGGGAGGGCACTGGGATGTC
>NW_008613909.1:0-340 GCF_000691845.1 Merops nubicus | reverse complement strand
GGGGCAGCAAGATGGTGGTGGGCACCAAGACAGTGGTGGGCACTGGGATGGGCACAGGACTGGGATAAGTGGGCACCAGGATGGTGGTGGGCACTGGGGTGGCATAAGGATGGTGGCGAGTACTGGAACAGTCACAGGCCCTGGGCTGCTGCTGGGCACCAGGACTGGCAGGCACTGGGAGGGCACCAGGACTGGGATGGGCACTGGGAGGGCACTGGGATGTCACTGGGTACCGGACCACTGCCAGGCATTGGGGTGGGCGAGTACCAGCCCGATGCTGGGCACCACAGCAGATGGCTACCAGCAGGGACACTGGCACCGGGACTGGTGTGGACTGGGG
>NW_008613908.1:3580-5136 GCF_000691845.1 Merops nubicus | reverse complement strand
CCGGCCCGGCCCGGCTCCCGCTCCCTTCTCTCCTCCCTCTCTCGTTCAGCTGGTCACCCCCGAAGACTCTCGCCTAACCTCTCAGCTCCTCTCCTTTGGTCTCGGTAGAACCCCCTCCCACCTCTTCCGAACTTCTCCTGCAGGCACCGTTATACATTTTAGGATTTTTTTGGAACCTCCTGTTGAAACCACAGAAAGCTCTTGATAGTGACGTTACACTTGAAAGACAGGGAAAGGAAAAAAAAATTAAAAAACCCTTCAGCCTCTTCTGTCCGTCACCACCTCCAGCCTCAGCCCCAAGGAAAACTTATTGGCCTGGGCGAGACGGATCTGATGGGGGCCAGAGCCCGAGACTGACCATTCTTTAATAGACAAAGAAATTCCAGCCCAAATCAGGCTCTGTTACACCACGTCTCTCCGCCAAGCTCATTTCATTCCCTAAATCTCCGCTGCAGACACACAGGGGCACAAGGATCTGCATAATTACAGCCACAGCCGCTCCCCTTTTTAATAAACCGACATAATTCCTTAATAAACGTCCCCTTCCCCCACCTTCTCCTCTTCCCAGACCTCAGCCCAAGGGAAAGGGGATCCGTTTCTTTTTACTGCGTTCCCTAAGTCTATAGATGAGCTCAGTTTGAAACGAGGTATTACAAGATTTCAGTGTTACAGACCCTTTATCTGAGCTACAGACACTTTCAGATCCCCAGCCCCCACGTCCTCTCCTTTTTGTTGTCTCTTCTCCTCCCGGGGGCTATTTGACAAAGGCAGTGTGTTAACTAACATTTTTGTTTAACTCAGCAACTTCTTTTCAAAACATACTTAGACCTGATAGCAATCTCTTGTACTTTCTCTTTTTTTTTTTCTTTTTTTTCTTTTTTTTTTTTTTTTCCGAGACGAAATTCACTCTGAGTCCAAAGCGTTTGCCTATTATTAATTATTTCTTTCTTTGCAGGTATCATGCATATAAGTTCATTGTTAATTTACGACACACACCCCATCCCTCCCCCCATCAAACACATTCCCACATTCCAGTACACAGTAAAAAGGACTGGGGCGGGTGACGGGGGGGGAATGACGGGACGGGACGAGGGAGGAGGGAAGAGAAGAGGGAAAGAAAACAAAAATCACCGATGTGATTCCTGGAAAGTTTTGTTAGAAAAAGAAATAAAACAACAATAATCGTTGTAATAATTGCATTTCAATTGTGCCCTCACTGCCCCAGATTTGGCATTCTTCTACTGAAAGTGCATCTACAAGCACCTAAGAGAAAAATCAAAGACGAGTAATATAGACATCTCGCTGAGATTTGGAGCTGAATAATGCCATTCTCGACTGGCTTTTTTGTGGTGGTTGTTATTTTGGCTGGAGCCGCACAAAAACGTGCACCCGGACGTTACTATAAATAAGAGCTTTCCAGGTCTAAGTCTGCTGCCGGCGTTTCCTCCCGAGCCTTAACAGCCCTTTTTCAGGTCTTTTCTTAGGTAGATCTCAAGGATTAAAATCCCTGAACCTGAGCTCCTGGCCTTGAATGGGAAAGGAAAGAAAAAGGGAGA
>NW_008613908.1:0-3549 GCF_000691845.1 Merops nubicus | reverse complement strand
GAGAAAGGAGAGGGTGAAGGAGCCAGGCGCCCTCTGGGCTTTGAGAGGTCAGCGCTTTGACAGAGCTTTGACCTCCCTCCCCTCCCGGCAACCACCCCAGTGTTTATAAACAAAAACAGTCAGGACTAGCCCCAAACAATAGCAATTCACCAACTTCACAGGCACTTCACTCGCTCTTATGCAAATCAAGGAAAACGACCGCTTACCACCGCTCTCCCCCCACCATCCCCTCTAGAAAGCCCAAGAGCATATTTCCAGCAGTGATATAACCAAGGGAAAAATTTTACATTCTATCCTGGAAAAGGACAAAAAGGGACTTTAGAAATAAAACGGTTCTGGTGGAAAGACAGGCAAAAGGAGAGAAAAGCCAATAAAACTACCGATCTTACTGCAGAAAGAGGAAAGTTATGAAATATTTATACCTAAATCCAACAATCCACACTGCCAATAAAACAGGAATCTTTGTTGTGTAGACAATATGCTAAACTACCTCTGCGACAACGAGCCATTATAAAACAACCAGGAAAAGTTATTTTCGCCCAAGGAACCAAGTTTCCAAAGAAAACGTGTGGATTTTACAGCTAAATAAAAGCCACCACCTCTGTGTTATCTGTAAAAACTACACATAAATTAAAAGCACCGTTAAAAGAAAAGCAAGCAGCAGCACATCTGATCCGACTTACAAAAAAGTATAATTAAAACCACCTTTAATTGCAAAAAGCAGAAAGCAAAAACTAAATGAATGAATTCTTTCTCCCCAGAATGTTGTCCGCCAAGGTATAGAAATGATAGTTCTATAGTCCTGCATTAAAGCGTTACTGAAACTCCACAGTTCAGGAACTGATTATGCGATAAGGGGTAAAAAAAAAGGAAGGAAAAAAAAAAAAACACCCCACCCAAAAAAACACCAAAAAAAAACCGCAAAAGAAAAAAAATCCCAATACTTTTCAAATTTCTGTTTAAAAATTATGAACATCAGAAGAGGTTGAAGGAAAAGTTAAAGGAAATATACCTCAAGAGAAAAAAGACCATCTTCTTTTCTTCTTTGTCTATCAGTCTCCAGTTAAAGCATATGGAAAATGTTTTCAAAATGCCTAGATTTGGCACATTGTCATTGCAAAGAGAGGAGCGCAGTGATGCTGTTATAGAAAATGGGAAATAAATTCAGGATTGGGTGCTGCCTCCTTCAATGCGGATTTATCTAAATTTAATTTAATATTCCGCAATCACTGTATGATCGCATATAATTCACGAAGATTTTAAAGGGCTTTACCTAAATATGTTTACCACAGTCACAAAGTAATTTAAACAGACTATTTCCTTCTTTTATTTGTGTTTATTTTTCTCATTAAAACCACTTTAAATTGCAATTGTAAATAGTAGAAATGATGGAATACCAGATCTGAGGTGAACAAATGCTCAGGGAAGGTATTAACTTTATTAAAATCATTCTGAACGTAAAATCAAAAAGCACAAAATGGTTGTTTGTAAAACACTAAACCTTTAATCGATTTATTGGCATTCCGATCGATTAGATAAACGGAAATCTATAGTAAACATAAAAGCATTTAAAATATTTTTCTCTCATTTATAAGGAAAACTTTTCTTTTTAGTAGAAAAAAATTATTATCAATCGACTAACAGGAAATTCTTCAGATATCAAATTACGATAATAAAATTATTTCCACATGGAAAGGGATAATGACAATGATGATAGTAATTATAATAATGAATAATTCAACAGCCCTTTGACATATATGGAAGAGCCTGGTTCAAAAACAGCTTTTGAAAGGTTGTACTTTTAGGGGGGGGTTGTTTGTTTGTTTGTTTAAATAAAACTGAATTTTGAGGCTGGAATGCTTAGAACAAGTGGCAATTTAGGTACAAATACGAAAGGTCACTTGATTTTTTCCTGCGTTTTTCTTTCAGGCGAGAGCATTCACTTTGACATCATCCTTTAAATTAAGTTACCACTTATTAGTAGAAAACAAGTACGTAAATATATAAGCTACCCCTGAAAATGGGGGGGGGAGGGGGGGGGAAATCGTGTCTTCAAGCCAAAGAGATGAGGACGGAGACCCTTTACTTTATAATTTAAACTATTTGCCCAGCTCGTAGTGAAGCTTCCAGATCACAGAAAAAAATTCTGCAAGTAATAATGTATTTGATCATTTAAGTGAAAGAACACAATTTATTTAGAGGTAGAGGGTTGGGGAACTACAAGCCAGAGAAATGCAGCAATCTGAGCTTGTGGCATTCTGGCTGCACGAAAAGGAAGTGTTGCTGTAACGGGTATTATGTTTATTTGATAAAGAAAATCAATGAAAGTGGCTGTAAAGTAGTTAGTGAGGCGTGTGTTTGGGACTCGGGTTGAATAGTGACTCCATCGGGCTGGTCGATGAGCTCTAAGAGCTCTGGAAATCTAACCTAACCCTTAGAATGAGCTCTCACTCAGTGCTGCACCTTCCCTGGGCTAGGAGACTTCGGTCCTTGTCTCCTCCCTCTGTCTCCTTCCTTCTCTCCCCACATCCCTCCCTCTGTCCCTCCTTCCCTCTCTCCTAGTTTTCCGCTCCTGCTTTCCTTCTTCCCATCCGCTCCAACTATTCTTTCTCCCAGGTTTATTTGCTCTCCTCTCTCTCTCCCTCTCCCCCTCTCCCCCTTTTCCTCCCTCCCGCCTCCCCCTTATTCTCTCTTCCCATCTCTGCCGAAGCTGTTTCCTCCCTATCCAGCTGGTCCTCTAAGTTTTCCTTTACTCCTGGAGCCTTCCTCTTCCTCTCAGTTTCTGTATTCCTAAACTTTCTTCTGTCTGTCTTCACCAGCCACATTTATTTATTATTTTGGATTGGTTTCTATTGATTTCAGAGATATGCTGTATTAGTAATTAGCCCTACTCATTTTCCTCTCCCACACGCATGCTGAGGGATGAGGGCACCACTCTCATTTCTCAGCTGGGATATTTTAAACATTGGCTAATCTTCAGCGGATCTTTATTTTAGAACTTCTGCAGCTATTTCCACCTCTTCTCCCGCTGATTTTCATTCCCTCTAATTTACAACAGAAATGTTTCTCCTCCTCCTTTTAATTTCCTATTTACAATTTCCTTTGGGGCTTCCAAATAGTAGTACGTCCACTGCATTTCCTTGCCCCTACGTCTTTCACTGTTTGACTTCAGCTATTTTATTTATCTGGTTGCTAGAGGAATATTTCTTCCCTTAACAAGTTTATCTCCCTGTCTGTCAGCCTATAAAAAAAGAAAAAGAAAAAAAAACAAAAACAAAAACAAAAAACCAACACTAAACCACCAAGTTGAGCTTGTGGCTCTTCTGTGAAGTAACTTCGTTTCAAACTTCTGGTTTGGATTATGTGTCATTATCTATTTTCCCTTATCGCGTCTCCCGTTGTCCTCCCCACCCCCCTTCGCTAATGACATCTTTAGTGTGGTCAATGTTAAATACGGCAGATCCCTGAAAAAAAAGGCTTCCTCCCCAGCTCTCTGCTGGAATTCATTACTCGCCCCGCTATTCGCGCCGCGCGGTGCCTGCGGGGCCC
>NW_008613907.1:1716-5164 GCF_000691845.1 Merops nubicus | reverse complement strand
CCGCACTGCAGCAGCTCGCCCATGCTGCAGGCCTGCGTGATGGCGTGGCTCACCCCGGCCGCCGTGATGGCGTACACGAAGGCTGTCTCCCGGATATCTGCAGGAGAACGGACAGGACGGCTATGCGGGCTCAGCTCCGGCAAAGACTTGCAAGCAAAGCTTCCTGCCTCCGACATCCCACAGGAGCTCGGACCTCCCTTTCTCCCACTTTGCCTGTGCTCGGTGCTGTTCCCTGGGTGATGCACCCATCTGGGAGCAGAGCTCTCTCTTGCAAGCAGACATGCAAAATTTGAGGGATGGTGAGGCCGTGCCAGCATTCCTCCACTCCACTGGTAGCGTGTCCTAGGGGCAACAAGCCTCCTGCCTCCCTTGCAAGAATGGGTGCTACCCCATAGGAAAGAGGGGAGCTCAAAGAGCACAGGAGGGTCCCAGGTGACTAGGTGGTATGCACAGCTTAGTCATACTACCCTGCAACATCCCTCCAAGTTGTAAAAGTCCCATCCCTGGCTGCAAGCTGGCACCTGGAGAGAAGTGCTGAGAGGGACACTGTGGATGCCACTCACCCCTCTGCAGGGTGACAGTGATGAAGCTGTGCTGCCCACTCCTCCCCCGTACCTGCCTTGCCATGGGGCGCTGCCTGCCCCCCTCCCTCTGCCGGCACAGCCTCCACCCTGCAGGATTATTTATTATTAGTATTTGCTCCTGTCTTTCTGTGCTCCGGGACACAAATTCCAAGCATCTTTCCTCTGCCCAGGCCTGCCGCTCGCAGCCGCAGCCAGCGGGGGATTCTGGCAGCGGGGGCGCGGCGCCCTGCTTGGGGGGCTCCCAAGCTCCCCCTGCCCTGTGCCAGGCGAACCCCTGCCCATCTGAATGCCAGAGCAGGGCTGGCCCAGGGTGGTGACATGCAGGGGGTGCCTGGGGCATGGGGATGGAGCAGAAGGTGTGTTTTAGGGGGTGCCTCATCCCTCTGTCTCTAGCACTCTGATTTGGAGGGCTGTGGGAAGAATTCCTGAAAACCAACTCCCTAAGCAGCTCCTCCACAAGCCCGTGCAATGTGTTGGTAGCAAGTGGGCACACCGGTGCCTTTCCAGCAGTGTCACCCCAGGGATGGGTGTCCCCTGCCCTGGCCTTCCTTCCCCCCTAAGACACACGGCCACCCACCTGCTCCCGCCTGGGGCTGGCAGAGCCCTCGGCAGGCAGCCCACAGCTGGCAGAGGTCCCTGTGCCACCCTGCCAGCCAGAGCCCCGGAGGGATGCCGCTCCTCTGACAGCTCCTCCAGACACGTGGCTGCCCCCGAGGCAGCCTGCCCTGGCACGCCACGCCTGGCACAGGCAGCAAGGAGGGAAGGGGCGACAGATGTGTCTGCGTCTGGGAGGCCACGGCTGGTAACCAGAGCCTGCAACAGCATCCTTGGAAAGACAAGGCTCTCAGACAGGAGGCGCCCATCCTATGGCAGCTGAGAACCCAAAAAAATACTGGGATGGTTTACAAAGTTCCTCCAGGCCGGTGAATGCTGGCACTTCTCAGTGTAGGGCAGACTCTCTGCTTTCAACATCCTGGGGACCTCCATGCCTCTAGCTGGGATGTCACATGTCTTCAGAGTGCCAGAGGCTCCCAAACTCACCACCATCCCAAGGACACTAATCTTCTCCATCGTCCCAGCAGTGAGCCTGGGTCAAACAGAGCATAGTGGCTCCTGCAGCAACCCCCATGCCTGATTGAGCCTGCATCTCCAACCCAACCTGCCCCCAGGAACTCAACAGCTCATCTGCCAGCATCACCCTACTCATGACCCAGTCTGTCCCCGGCATCCTAGCACCACCTAGATTCCATCCTGGAGCTCTGCCTCACTTCCAGGTGTGTGATAAAATAGGTGACTCCAGAGGCAGGAGTGTCCCCTGTGTGCCCTGGCTCTCTGCCTTTCAGCTGAATACACCCCCTTGTGCTGGGGGGAACCGATACTTGCAGGCCAGCTTCTAAAATGAACCTGACCCTCTGCCACCGTCTAGTGCCTCACTCAGGGCTCCGCTTCTGCCCTCTGCTGGTACCCGCAGTTGCCGGGTGTATAGGTCCTTGCCAACACCTCCAGGGAGGCCACCCTGACCCCCTTGCAAGGCCCAAGGACATACCCACTCTGCCTTGGCCTGATAGATGCACCAGCCTGGGATGTGATGATCAAGAAGACCAGAGATCACACCAGCATATTCATCTTCCTCAGCACAGGGACCAACATGGGGACAGGGGCAGGACTAAACTTACCACCCATTAAGCAGCTGTACCAGCCCGAGGTGCTTCGAGCATCCCTCCCTTCCATGTCCACACCCCAGGCTCTCTCCCTAGGGATCTGCAGGGCACCCATGGGGCGAGGGGCAGCTCCCTGCGGCTGCGCGCTGCCTCCCACCCAGGCCCCTTCCCCCAGCACACCCTGGGGTCCCGGGGGAGCAGTAAATCACTGCCAGACGAGGGTGCATACTTGGGCTTTGTGAAGCCCCACGCTGTCTGGGAGCATCGGTAATTGCTTCATTACAACACGGGGAAACATGTCCCAGCAGTAAAACCTCAGCGTGACTACACCGGGGAGCACTGAGCAGCCCCTACACACACACTCACCCACACACACACACACACACACACAGAGCCTCTGCTCCAGGAGTCCTGGAAGGTGCGTGACCAGGCAGATGGAGGCTGTTTTGGGAGATGAGAGGCCGGGGAAGTGCTGGCCTTACCCTGCTGCAGGATCTTGCCGAAGTACTTGCTGTGGCTGGTGCAGTTCCAGCGGCGGAAGCGGAATTGGTACTGGCACTCCCGGACGCCCAGCTTGGTGCCTTTGGCCACCTCCTGCACGATCTCTGGCTCCAGCTGGCACAGCTCCGCCTGCTTCCCCGCCAGCCGCTTCGTCTTGCGGCAGATGCTGTTGGGGTCCATGACCAGGGGGCTCCCCACTGCCCTGCAGGAGGGACAGCGAGCAGAGCAAAACCAGCACCTGAGCCCAGGGGGGACCAGGGTGGGGATAGGGCATGGACAGACCTTCTCCCAGGGGTACAGCTGGGCCGTGGAGTAGTGCCAGCTCAGCACTAAGCATGGGTGACAAGGGGACGGGGTGAGGTATGCAGGGAGGGCAGGACAAAAGGTATGGGTGGCATCTGTGTACCAGCACCCAGGGGATGCCTTTCACTGCTCAACAAGTTGGGTAATGGGGGACATCCACAACTGTAGGTGTGGTTGGAGGATGATGCCAGCACATGTCACTCTGCACCCTGGAGACGTTCCTGGGGGTGATGGCAGTGTCCCAAATGGGAGGTGAAGAGATGCTGTGCTGCTCAGCACCAGTTCTTTTGGTCTGGCGCTGACCTGGCACAGCCCTGACATCACGGTGTGAGTGATGCCCAGCACATCCAGAGCCCCGTGGGCACAGCAGGGAGCCCAGCCAGCACTCCTGGTGCACGT
>NW_008613907.1:0-1602 GCF_000691845.1 Merops nubicus | reverse complement strand
CTGGGCCTGGGGGGGAGCGCAGCCACAGGCTGGTGTGGGCACACGAGGAAGGGTTGCAGGTGGCATCACCAGCCCTGTCGATGCCAGCGTGGGAGGGCAAGTCTCAGCTGGGCCCGTGTCAGAGGCGTCTCCTCCTCTCCAGCACAGCTGGAGTGAGGTGCCTGGCTCTCGGGGCCGGGAGGCAAAGCCTGAACACGATGCCGTGCTCCCCAACGTGCCGCTGGCTACAGAAGCGCTCACACTTTCCCCACACATTTCGCCTGGAGTGCCCTCCACACTCGTGCAGCTGCATGGCCTGCCAGCGCCGTGCCCTGTGCTGGGGTGGGAGCTGTTCCAGCAGGGCTGCGGGCGTTGCCAGGGCTGCGGCGGGCAGAGGGCAGGCGTGCCACGCTGACAGACTCCCACCCGCGCCGCCCAGCCTGTGGCATGGAGACCCCGCAGCCAGGGGCCGCCCAAAATTTACACGCCTCAAACACAGCCCTGCTCAGCCCTGCCTCAGCTCCAGCACCGCTCCCGTGGGCTCAGAGCTCACCTCCTCAATACCACAATTTTCCTGGCTCTGGATGCCCACAGGACCCCAGAGCTAGACTCAGCATCCCTCAGTGCTTTGGGATGCCTGAGGATGGTGAGACCACGTCCCCTGGGGAGCCACAGCCACGCAGCCCATGCTGCCAGCAGCCCTGCTTGCTGGGGAGCACCAGCTGCACTGCAGCTTCCAAACCTAGACCTTTATAGTCTGGCCAAGCCCCAGGGGCTCAAAAATCACAAGATGAATCTCGATGTTTAACAGTGTTCCGGGTTTCCTTTTCATTCTCATGCAGCTGGGGGTCTCTGTTCAGAACACTAGGCTGCAGGACTTTGCTTGCCATCCTGCCTTCAGTGCAAACCCCATCCAAGCACCTCATTTGAAGCTTGAAGTCCTGCCAGGGTCCCACTGTCTCATGTCAGTCTCCCAGGCCACCCGCATCTCGTGGCCACCAAACTTCACCTGGGTTTGGGGAGGACGTGCCTTCTTACAAAGCCTGGTAAAGGAGCCTCTACACTTTTGCTGGAGATTTAAAGGGTTAAACAGCTCAACTGAGAAGCACAGTCTGGAAAGGCGACCTCCAGCAGGGAAACTGAGGCAAACTCACTCTGCTTCTGTGGAGCACCCATCTCCCTTTGCTCCCTGCAGCAGGTTTCCCTTGCTGTGATGCATGGGTGCCTCTGCAAAGGGATGGGGCAGCTGCAGAAGCATCTCAGGGCTCTGGTTGGGTCCATCAATGGAAAAACTGAGGCCCACATGGAAAGCCACCAGCGGACCCATCCAGTCACATCCTACAGTGACCACACAGGGATTCAAGCCTTCATGCTGGGCTCTGAGCTCTCTCTCCTTGAGGACCATGGGCTCCCGACGTCCCCAGTGGGACAAGAGGAGGTTTGGCCGTCTGCTCTGGCAGGGTGGGGAAGAAGGGGAGCCGGGACGGGACTTTCATTAAGAGACGACCCTTTGTACTCTTATAAAAACGATGCGCCAGCCCCCCGAGGCCATCAGATCAAATGCTGAACTGCGGCTCACCCCGGCCCGGCGGATCAGGCCGGGAAGAAGAGCTCAGCCTCACG
>NW_008613906.1:0-19138 GCF_000691845.1 Merops nubicus | reverse complement strand
GGGGGCTTGTGGCGCTGCTCGCTGAGGATTTTTAGGTGTTGTGCCAACTTTTCCCTTATAGGAAGAGGGAATAAGTCCCTTATAGCAGAACTACCCCGCTGCGGAGTCGGGTACCCGCACCGTGACAGAGGTGGCTTGTCCTCGCTCCTGCCTCTGAGGTTTGCACCCAAGTGAAGCTGCAAAGCTTTTCACACTTGGTATTAAAAATAAATAGAGGCTCTCTTGGCTTCCGAGTTAGTCTCTTCCCGGTGAATGAGCGCCTTCAAGTATCAGGTCTGTGAGGGAAAACGGTGGTGGTGAAACGCCATGCAAACTGCTGGCATCCCAACTGCGCTCAAGTTGCTAAGACCCTGTTGCCACTAACATAAATCTTGCAGAGGATGCAAACGCTTGAGTGTTTTGGTGGTGAGAGTCTTTGTAGATTGATACCCTGAGAATTTAATTCTCCACTGAACTGGAAATGACTTAATCTTACCCCCTGCGAGGGCAGCAATGTGCTTGAGTCTCCCAGATGAGGATCACCAAGCAGAACAGAGTGTGTGGTGGGGTGGGGAGGGAGCTGCTACTCCCAGTCCTTTCTGGTGCCTGGGTGGTCTGTCTGTGTTTTCTAGGCTGCTGAGAAGGCTACATTTGGGGAGGAAGGGGAATGCTTTCTGAGGTAGTACCTGAAAGCACTCACAGTTTAAGCTAGAAATCATGGAAGACTTGTATTCTGTAGCAATCTGAAGGATTTTGTGAAAACAGTGGTTTTAAGAGGAAAATGTACTTTAATGTGTCTGGAGTGCTTGAGGGCAACTCCTGGCAGGCTTAATACTTCTGCGTGTATGCTGACTTGCAGCCAAGGATTGAGTTTGAAGAACTTGATTTGTCCTGGACTAATCTTGTGAATCATAGGTTTGTTTTATGCCCGCTGGAGCTGGTGTGACCCGTAGCAGCTCCTCTAAAGGGCAAAAATATCTTTGCCAGGAGCATTTTTACCTTACTGTGTCTTTTATCTAGGATTTGACTCTCACCTCTAGTAGGTGACAGGTCAAACGAGGTGTTCAGAAGTTAAAAGCTGGAAGAGGACAGGCATAAAATGACAATAGCTACTGTTTGAGTCCTGCTTTAAAAGTGCTCCACACACTGTGTCGATGTGTAGTGCATCAATGCTGGTGCACTATGTTGATGCATGTTAGGAAACTATATGGCTGGGCTTTAAACAAGTCCCAGAAAGCAAGAGTTAACTACCTTAAGTCTGACTAGGCTGACCATGGCAGCTGCAGTCTTCCCAAGTACTTGAGGCAGAAGGTGAGGCCTTAATTAGCCTGTAGCTGTCAGGAAGCACCTGGCCATAATAGAAACTTGGAACACTTAAAAAAAGAAAACTGTATTAATACCAGTTGGAGTTGTGTGAGCATAGAATGTATGTAAGTATCTGCATACTTCAAAATGCAAGCCACTTAAGCACAAGAGAATGATCTGGTCAGCTGTGACAAGACTCCTTAAAAAGTACAAAAGTTCAGATGAGGCTGTGACCAGGTCTAGTCAGTGAGGTTCTTAAGTCCTTGGTGTTAATGTGCAACTCCAGCATGATGCGTACCTTAACCTCATGTGAGTGTATACCAGCTCTTAAACGTTTGCTTGCCCTAAGCAAATGAGCAGAAGGTTGGAACAAGCATGAATATTTCTGAAAGGTAGTTTGATTATCCAGCGTGTTTGAAAAAGAACAGAGGGTCGCTTTGCTTTGGACTTTGCGGCTGAAATCCAGACCAGGGTGCTGAAGTGCTGTAGCTTTTTGCAGGAGCAAGATGTACTTAGCCCTTATCTCATGAATGGTGGATGCTGGATGGTTAAGAGGGGAAAAACTTGAAGGAAACGGAAGGAACCTTCTGCCTCTGGTGGGATTAAAATGTTTGCAGTGGATATGATCTCTAAGCCCTGAGTGCTCAGCTCTTGTGTTAGTTGGAGATAGCAGTTTGAGCTTTGTGTGATGGAACAAGTTCAAAGCTTCACTTTCAGAAGTGCTTTGCTTATGGCTCCTCTGGCATCAGCTGATGCTGCAGATGATATTGAATTTAGGAAAAGCTTTTGTCATCTGTGCTGATAATCTCCCTTTGACAAACTGCTTTGCCAAGGTACTTAACTCTACCTTGCCAAAAAAAGACAATAACTACAGTTTTGTGCCTGAATCAGTGGAGAAGCTGAGTATCATTTCAGGTGGAAGGTGATAGTCATTTTTACATAGAACTATTTCTTTCTAGTTTGTGTCTGTGTGTAGACAGAAAAGTAGAGCATAGGATGTATCTAGGAAGCATAAATAGTCTGACTTTTTTACTTTTATCCCACCTCTCTACAGTTTCTTTGGATAAGAAAAACCTTAAGATGGCAAGCAAAGGAAGTAACACTGACGGCGTGTCATGCAGTGTGCTGAACTGGGAGCAGGTCAGCCGTCTGCATGAGGTTCTTACAGAGGTGGTCCCGATCCACGGGCGCGGTAACTTCCCCACACTGAGGATGACTCTGAAGGACATCGTTCGGACTGTCCGGAGCAGGCTGAGCGAAGCGGGCATCGTGGTGCACGACGTCCGTCTGAATGGCTCCGCAGCCGGTCACGTCCTGGTTAAGGATAATGGGCTGGGGTGCAAAGACCTGGATCTCATTTTTCAAGTTTCTCTTCCAAGTGAGGCGGAGTTTCAATTAGTTCGAGATGTGGTGTTCCGATCCCTCTTGAATTTCTTGCCAGCAGGAGTAAGCAAGCTAAAAATCAGTCCGGTAACCCTGAAGGAAGCCTACATCCAGAAGCTAGTCAAAGTGTACACGGAGTCTGACCGCTGGAGCTTGATATCTCTCTCCAACAAACATGGCAGGAATGTAGAGCTGAAGTTCGTCGACTGTATACGGCGACAGTTTGAATTCAGTGTGGACTCCTTCCAAATCATACTGGACTCCCTGCTCTTTTACTATGACTACTCAAAAACCCCCATGTCGGAGCACTTCCATCCCACTGTGATTGGGGAGAGCATGTATGGAGACTTTGAGGCAGCTTTTGATCACCTCCAGAACAAGCTGATAGCTACCAAAAATCCTGAAGAGATCCGAGGTGGTGGTCTTCTGAAGTACAGTAACCTCTTAGTACGAGACTTCAGGCCCATGGATAAGGATGAGATCAAAACATTAGAGCGCTACATGTGCTCCCGATTCTTCATCGATTTCCCAGACATCCTGGATCAGCAGCGCAAACTAGAGACCTACCTCCAGAACCACTTCTCCAAAGAGGAGAGGAGCAAATATGACTACCTCATGATTCTGCGCAGGGTAGTGAACGAGAGCACAGTCTGCCTCATGGGACACGAGCGAAGGCAGACTCTCAACTTGATTTCTCTGCTAGCACTCAGAGTGCTGGCAGAACAAAACATCATCCCTAATGCCACCAATGTTACCTGTTACTACCAGCCGGCACCCTATGTTAGTGATGTTAACTTCAGCAACTACTACCTTGCAAGTGCTCCCCTGCCATACAGCCAGTCCTACCCCACTTGGTTGCCTTGCAACTGATTGTTTCACGTGAGTGTTGAGTGGAGGCTACTGAAGGCTGAGATGCTGAGTGTGTATATATATAGACACATAATAACTGTCAGTGGGGTGTTTTCTGATGGAAACAAGACTGCATTGGACTGTCCATTTCCTGGTATGCAGTAAGAATATGCAGCCAGGTGACCTGCTATGAACTTTTCAGTATATGTATCTACAAATGCCAAGGAGCCTTATTACTTCTTCAGGAGAAGAGAACCAGCAGCCAAATGTTAAGAGGAGTAATTATGAAACTCTGTCCTAGTTCTGGAAGTGGTTATTAATGTGATCTAAGTGGAGTATTCAGTAAACTGGGTTAGTTAATAGAAGAAAGACTGTAAAATGTATTGAGTCAAGCAGACGCCACTCCTGGAGCAGCAGCAAAACTCTGCTTTCTATTGCCTAACCTCATTACTCTGCACTTCCTCACTTTCAGTTGTAGCCAGCTTTTCTATTGAACTAATTGTGCAAGAGTGGGCTTATGTCATGTTTGGGCTGCTTCTACTTTCTGGCTGTGTAGAATGGATAACTGTATGGATAGCATCTGTCTTGTAGAGGGCCTAAATGTTGTTTCCTGTAGTACCCAGGGATTTATGGTCCTGCCTCAAGTTCAAGATTAATTTCTTGGAAGTTGAAGATGGATTACTAAGTCCATCTCTAAAGCATAAGCTGGCTAAGTTTTTTCTTGAGTACAAAAATTTGGAAGGTGGAATTTCTACATATGCACCAAAATTCAGTCTAAAACTTGCTAATGTGAAAAGTCCTTGCAATGAGGAACTGAAGCCTTAAGTAGGATTGGAACTACGGTTTGAATAGTTAGGATAGAACAACATTGTTAAGTTGAGGTTCAAGATAAAGCCTTTCTGACTGCAATTTTGGCACAGCTGGAAAGTAGTGCAGCTCTTGCACTGAGATTTGGCCTGACTTTCTTCATCACAGGTACACAGCAAGCAAAAAAGCCCACCCCAACCACTGCTCTCCCTTCTTCCCACCCCCTGAAAACCACAGTAAGCTGCAGGATGCTGTGCACTCATGCCACAGTATAAGTTCCTGAAGTGCCTCCTAAAATGAATTTACTCTTGTACAACTTCAGGCAGGTCCTGAAGGCTTGTATTTCTGACACCACGTAAGGGTTGAGTTCACTAATGTCACTGTCACCTGGTCACTGTATGAGATGGTGTTTTGAGTAGTTAGGGTAGAACTCTTCCTTTTTACTGGTCTCAACCCTCACTTGAAGAGGTCTATAAACCCTAAGCAGAGCTCTCTGAAGAGGCTATATGTGGTGAATGTCTACCCCTGTTCTTGGAACAGTCTCTGGAAGAGCATGTATTCCCTTGGAGATGTAGGGAGCTGAACTTCCTAAAGGGTCTGTGCTGAACTTGCTGCTTTGACACTCCTGTGCCTTGTAAGGAAGGTTGCAAACTCCCCAGTTATGTATATATCTGTACTGGTATATTAACTGGATGGCTTTCACTGAATTGCAGTAGTAATACATTTAGCAAATAATCTTGAGTTTCCTTTGCTTAACCAGAGAAGTAGACTAGCCTAGAAAGGCAGATCTTTGAGCTATTTAATATGTACTGGTGCAATGTTTAAGAATAGTTTATTAAACCTTTTTTATGACTGCTAGCTGTCTCTGCAAACTTGTGAGACCAAAGTGCCTGATAAATAGTTGAAGCATAGAAGGTAAAGGAGAAAGCAGGGAAAACACCACTGTATTGTTGCTGTTCAAGGTGAAAAACAGCAGCAGTGCAACATTTAAATGGCTGTTAAAGTCCCAAAACCAACCTGCCTATTCCTCATAGGACCAAAGACTTCCAGTTACCTCTCAAGTTTCTCTCACTTGTCATAACTATGTCATAATGACTGCCACAGTAGAACAGCAAGGCTACTCGTTCCTTCAGACTGCTTCATTTACCTTAGGAAGGCAGAGAGGGATACAATCTAGAAAGCAGACTGTTGCCAAGCATGCTTTAGCTTAACTTTTTTGAACAGTCTTGTAAGCAACTTCAGTAGCAAGTATACAAATAATTTGGTGTCTTCCGTAGTGCTTTTCTTGTTAAAGGCTTCCTGAGTAGTCAGCCAAAGTAGCTAAATTTGAAAGTCAACCCAGACTTTTTTATTAGCTGTGGCTTGGACTTCATGTAACTTACAGACAAGGCATCTCACCCAGGACTGTCTGTTTGGAAGGCTTTTTCAAAAACTGTGTTCCCAGTGTTGTCCTGAGTGTTAAGCTTAGTGCAGGCTTACTGCTGGAATGCAAAGCTAGGCAGGAGTAACTTCTGCATGCAAGACGAAACTTGGCTTAGTATAGGGTGTCACTAGAAAGATGGAAGCCTTTTGCTTAGGAGTTTAACTGCTGTCATCTTTTAAATAGCTGGTTTGAAAGTTGACCTAACCTATACCCATTGCAGAAGTAAACCAGTGCTTAGAGAGAAGCTTGATTTGCGTACCAAATAGTTTGGACAAGTATCTGTCTTGTGTGATCTCATGGCTGATCTTTAAATTATTCCTTTGCACCAACTCATGTGCAAAAACTCAGATGTTTAGGAGTTCTCACAAGCTTGAAATGCAGACTTAAGTTTTGCTGGTCTTTGAATGCCTTGGCTACTGAACATCAGGCCAGGTGCATCTGTTGGAAAAGGAAGTGCTAGAAAGAAAGCTCTAATGGGTTCCTACTGAGGTAGAGCTACGGAGTACTTAAGCTTCCTGCCATAAGTGTTGTGCTTTTGCTAAAGTAACTCGTTGCTGAGGCCTCTGAGGAAGCTGCATGTTGAATGAACAGCTGGCTTACTGGGTTTAAGCCTCAGGGGACTGCTGTGCTCCCTGCCTGCCTCTTAAGTTGCTCGGCTAGTGGAAATACTGATGTTCTGTAGCCCAGGTGCTGGCTGTTAAAGCTCTGGAATAGTTAAGCAGCATGCTGAAGCTGCACACTACCTACTGTGTTTGCCCTATTGCAACAGGAACCTCTGGGATACTGTTGGTCTTGTGGCCTTCAAATAACCCTGGCTTGGCAGATGGAGCCCAAATGCTTAGTAGCTTTTCATCACTATTGCAAGCAACCTACCGTTGTGTTTTGAGTTGTCCCAGCAGCCTGATGTTGTATGTGGCAGTGGCTTAATTTCGGTGTGTACTAGCTGGTTTGAGTCCAGGTTTACTATGGCCCCTGTAGCAAGGAGTAGCATGAGTGAGTGCTAGGTGAAGCTAATAGTAATGGCCCTAGGCCAGGTCTGAGCTGCCTGCTTGATTCAGTCTCCCTTCAGTATTTAACAGTGGCTCTGCAAACCTGCTCTGGCCTCTGTTGCTCACTTGTGTGTCAGGCAGAGGCTAAAGGAAGACTACTACACTTCAGACTATTACTCTAACACATTTCCCCTGGGAAGTGGCATCAAAACAAAGTTGCAGTAACACTAGACTGCGAGTCTTGTGTCAGTGCATCGTTCCTCAGGACTAGGCTTCTAGTAAGCTAGAGTGTGTGGTTTAAAATTGCTGCTTTCTTTGTGTAGTTTATAAGCTCTGCTGGGCTAAGCTGGCCTGAGATTAAGCATCTGTTGTCAATATTTATTGCTAAGTCCCGCTTGACTTACAGTTTATTGTTATGACTTCCTTATTGTAAAATAGATTGTTTCTTAAACTTGATAAAGATGATAGCAAGGAGACCTAGTAGTAGGGTGGCTTTAAGTCACTTTTGTACAATCCCTATGCTGACCCATGGTCACTGAAAAGTTGTAAGGTAAAGCATACTCCATGCTTCCTCTGCTCAAGATTTAACTGTTGCTTTGTTTGTCCTCAGAGTTCAGTCAATTACTAGGTTGGTGGTTGAAGGCTACAGCTTGCTTTTGAGTAACTTTTTCAAAAGACCCTAACACTTCATTTTAACATTAATACCTTGTCTACAAAGCAGTATTTAAATCTAGCCTAAATACCTAAGGCATTTTATTGAAACTTAAAGACCTGTATTTGGGGATTGAGTCCTGGGGTTAAGCATTCGGTATGTTTTGTGCCTAGGCATTGTGGCTTTCTGATGACTAGAATAACTAGTAGTGTTGGTAGTAATCTTTGTCACTCTACTAGTGCTTGGGAAGAGGCCTCTTAGAAGAGACTTGGACAAATAGCTTCAATCCTGAGCTGTCAGTGTACCAATGGTACTTGTTTACTATTCCTCTCAACCCATTCAATTAGGGTGCTTATTTCTGAGCAGGAATAAGCAGTAAGCTGACTATAGTCGCTGGCAGCTTAGTGTAATTTGAGTATTGGGAGAGCTACATGCATAGTAATACTTCTAGCCTTTTCATCCAAGTCTTATTCAACCTTTTGTCAAATATGGCAAAAGTGTATTTCATATGTTCTTTAATTTCAGTGAAACTAGTTATAAGGTGGGATGCTGGGCTATAGTTGCAGAAGCTTTCGGGGGAATGGTTGGAGCGCTGTGTTTTTTTCTCGTGTTGGAAGAGGCCACTCACTGAAGTGTCTTGATTGGGCTTGTCTGCAATTAAAATTACACTTTCTGTTGACATTTAGAAGGTTTTTTTTTTTTTCCTATGCTTATGTCTTGTATCTTTTTTACTATTAAAAGAAGTCAGCTGTTGGAAAAAGTCTCATACCTCTTTGGAAGTTGGGGGCAGGGGGGGCTTCTTTCTTTGTTTTAAGTTGGCTAGACAAGGTCGAAAATTTCTGATGAGCCCAAATGTGAGATTGGTCATAGTAACTTTGTCTACTGTTCTGCACTGTGGTGTTCACCTGTCATTCTTGGAAACTGGGTTTTGGACTGTAATGATTCTGAAATTCTTGTGCAAATAAACTTATGCTAAACATTGCTTGTCTCAAGTAATTCTTGCATTCAAATAGAGATGACAAAGTATTTGTGGAGCTTATTGGCCAATGTGTGTGTGTAGGTACAGTCGGGGGGACAAATAGTGATGGGGTACAGAGTGTTGCTCTGTTTTGGATGTTTTGGAAGTTACTTTTTTCCTTCATGAATGTACACATCTGCCTACACACGTGCCTCAACTTCCTGAAGATTTGTCAGTTAAGTGAGATGTGATTCGTCTTTAACTTGCATTACAGTGACAGTTGCTAGAGAACTGGCTTTGCCTTCTCTGACCATTACCTGGTCTCAACTTAAACACATTGAGGCACAGTCCTTGGCCTGTTAGGTACTGTCTGGCCTGAGCTAGATCCTGCCAGTTTGTTCTGTGATGCACTCCAGTTTGTGCTACTCAAGTCAGGGGCCCCTGCATACCTCAACTCCTGAGCCAAGGAGGTAAAAAGCAAAGTCAGCAATTGCTCTTCAAGTTACTTACATGTTGAAATTCTTCAGGCTTTCACTCTGTCCTAAAAGCTGATGCTTCTATATAGCAATGATCAGTGGGAGTTGAGCAGGTCACACCTAAATAAAACCTAGGGCCATGTGGCAGTCACTGCTCTTCCTGCTCCAGGGTCAATAACACGTGGACTGCAACAAGTGTGCTTGCTTTTAATTCTCTCCAGAGCTCAGGTATGTTCTAGCCTTTCAGCTAAGTAATGCTGAAACATTCCAGCCTTCAGGATGTTGTAATACCTGCAGTGGGAACTTCTGTGGAGATTAGCAGAGGAAATGTGATCCAATGGAAGTAGTCATGTACCTTGTATAGTCCCTTCTCAAGGTGTAATTTCTTCCCTCCAAAGTTAAATGGAAAACTGATAATGCAGCTGGGCAACTTAAACCATCTGCTTGTCACCTGAAACTCCCTTACCTCAACTCCTCAGTTTCTCATCATAAAAACTTCAGAGTTATTTTGGGCAACATTGTTAAGTTTCTAGAATACTTAAGTTAGTTTTGCAGGGTGAGATACTGAAACAGCAAACTAGCTGTACTTAAGCAAGTGGCAGCATATACTCTTTCAGTTCCATAAAGAACTTACATAATGGTAAATATTGACTGGACCTAAAGAAGGAAGATATTTTTACTCTATTACTGTTGTATTGTTACTGAAGATACAAGTTTGTGTCCTGTTGTGTTGTACTGCTAGAAGCCAGCCTTATCCATGCTCTGCAAGATGAGCTCAGTCTTGTGATGAGGGAGTGAGAGGGATTAGGCAAATATTTATCTAAATTGTTGCCATTGTTCTGGCAGATGTGCTTACTTTCCTCTTTCCTTCCATGATGGAGCATGGAATATTTAATGTTTTTGAAGTCAGACTATTCAATGTGTCCTTGTAGAGACAGTCTTGACGTGTCTGTCCTTGATGCTCCTGTAAGAGAAAAAAACTTTTCTTCCTAAGAATGCCTACTTTTTTTGAGCATTGCTTACTCCATATTTAGTGCACTAATACCTTAAATACCTGAGGTTGCTACTTTTAGCAGTAAAATAGGGTTAGTGTTTATCAAGTGACTTAGCAGGGAGATAGGTCAGAGGGTATAATAAGTGACTTGAGTGTGGGTGTTAGGCATAGTGCTCATGTTTTGCTGCAGTGGCAGTTGTGTAATCTGTTCTGCTTCATCTCAACAAGAACAAAATGAGCTCTGTATCCTATAGGCGAGACTAGCCTGCAAAGGGAGTAGTTAACCTGCCAAACCTTACTAATTTTCCTAGTAGGAAAGAGTTGAGTCATCCTGCTGGAAAAACAGTCTTGCCAAGAACTGTGCAAAGCAGCTGCTAGATCCTAAACCTGTAGTTCATGTGGATGTTAAGGAAAGCTCTATTACCTACTACAGTGTTAGCACATTGATTCTTGTCTGGGTGGTTTAGTAAACCAGAAGAAACTAGTTGCCTAGGCTGGTGGATCCTGCAAAATGCTGTGCTGAGTCTTCATTGCTGGTAAGTAGAGCAGGGGCAGTCTGTGCCACCTCACAGTTTGGAGAATTTAGAGGTGCAAACCCTTGGAGAGGCCTGGCTAAGACAGAGCATGAGGAAACTGTCCAGTCTAATCTGTGGCAATCTGACCCACTTGTCACTGATTCCCTGTGGCCCCAGTTAGCCTATAAATTTCAGGAGAGGCCCAACAAATGTCCAAGGCCTAAACTGCTTTGGGGAAATCATCTGTCCCTGTGTTCCTAGCAGGGAAGCAATGATTTTGTCTGTAGAGGCAGTCTCAATTTCAAAGCTGGAAAACATCCCTCCTGATGTTATGTGGTTGACTGTGGTCTGTGTTTTAGCATGAAAGGCATAACTAGGCAGTTTGTGTGCTCTTATACCCTTGAAACGAAGGTTAACTTTATTCCACCTGCTTAGGTAGCAAATCTGTTTCAGCCAATGGTGAAACTTGTGCTACCCAGGGTTTATGCAGATTGTACCTCAAGCGAAGGGAAAATTGTCTCCCCAGCAAGAGGATGATTGAAGTGTGAGACTTCTGATTCAGCCACGGCCCTCGTGCAGCAGTGCAAGTCTTCTGAGCATGTTGGATGTGGGGCGTGTCAACTGCACCCACAAGCTGGTCCCCTTCTGGATGCTCTTGCTTCAGAGTTGACCATCCACCTGCAACAATTCCCTTCTTCACCCCCTCTCTATCACTGATCTGAATAAATTATTCTGAGAGCTATATCTCACTGTGCCTCCTGGAAAGTTACTCGATCTTGCCCTAAAAGTGCTCAGTAATGGGAATTCATTATGTGCTTGGAGATCCTGTTCTAATATTTGGTTATGGTTGTTCCTGTGAAATTAATTTGCCTTTCCACATTGGTCTTTGGACATCATCTCTGACCTGTGGATTGCTGCATCCTTATCAACAAGGCTGAAAAGTTCCAGACTTACCTGTGTTTTCCACTAATCCCTTCAGCTGCTGGATGAACTGTGGAAAATGAGCTCCTGAAGCTGTCTGTGTGTGTATATTAGATTCAGAAGCTGGAAGCCTTTTCTTCTGGAACTTTGTGGTTCCTGCACATCTCATGAACTGGCCCAGTCCTTTGCATACCATGCATAATAACTACTGCTAATATTGCTTCTCAACCTCTTGATATTTGTCCATAAACTGTGCCTGTCCTTTTTACTGTGTCCTTACAGCACGCTGAGTGCTCAGGCCGTCAGTTACTTGTGGTGATTTCAAAGCCCGTGTGCTGCTTCTCGAGGCAGCCTTTCCCATCTGGTATCGACAACATCTGTGTTCCTGGTTTCCAGATGTAGTATTTTGCATTTGATGGTATTAGAAAAATGTTTTGGTTGAATCCTGTAGGCAAATAGTTACATTGTTGATGGACAGAGTAACTCATCCTCTTTGTTTGCTACCTTATTGATTTACGAGTTGCACAGTGCCTGGAGATGACAGGAGTTCTCACAGTTTTGCATTGTTCTTGTGTACTAAAGGGTACACAAGGTTATTGTGGGCACTTTGAAACCTGCAGGTGGTTTAAAGCCAATATCAACACAAAGTCCACAAAGGTACTGGGTGCGTGTTATTTTGGGAGTATTTTTTTTCTTCTGCAAATACAGGGTAGAGAGCAAAGAAATCCTCTATTCCATCATTGCTTAACAGCAGTTCCTCAGTCTTTTCCTCTGCAGCCCCATGCCTAAAACTCTGTGATGACGAGTATCCCTGGGGCACAGGTTCACAACATGACCAAAGTGAAGAGCTCCACGTTTCTGCTCTTGCTGTCACATCTGTTACTCATCACAGTTATCTGCTTGTCTGTTTTATAGCTCATGTGGGGCTCCCCAAATGTTGCGTACCCCTGACTAATTGCCAGGAGTGATGTAGATCTCTAGACCTCATGAGTTCCCTTCCACTTTCTCCTCCCAGACAGATTTTCTTACCATGGGGTGAAAGAAGATTGCCTGCCATCAATCTCACCACCCACTTTCCCTGTGACACTGGTGGGAGTCAGTCAAATGCCATCAGGGGTTTGTTAATGGCCTGGCAGACGCCAGTGGCTACCGCTCCTGAGTCGTGGCTGTCCTGCTGGCCACCTGCACTAGAGCAGGCTTCCATGTCCCTGTTTGATCAGTGGGAGCAACACGTGTGGATGGGGCTCAGCCTCTGGCAGCAAATTTATGGAATTACTCCAGAGAAATGCTGCTTGTGAAAAAAAAAAACAAAAAACATCTGTTTTGAAATGAAGGGAACTTTGAATGTGGAGTAATATTCCAGCTAAGTATGTGCATGCTTCAAATTGGTGGTTAGCCTCCTTTCTTGTAGCACTTCTCTGATAGAAGAGGGATTCCTATCTACTGCTATTTCCTAGATCAACAAATGAGCCCTGAAGAGGGGAAGCAGCACACTTAGATGACACAGGGACTTGCTGGCAGGACCAGAAGTAGATAGTTTGGAAGCCCTGACTATTGATGGAGTGGGAAGGGAAAGGCAAATGAATGGTACTGGGATGTTTCAGAAATCAGACAGAAGGATGCGAGTGTTTAAAAAAACCTGGGGAAAAGTAGTTTTGAAGCAGAGGTGTACCATCTTCTCAGAGGCATGTCTGATTTAAAACTGGAGCAGCATGCCAGCAGAACTTGCAGGGGGCTGTGTTATGCCCATGCTTAGGATGCTCTGTACATGTAATTTGTAACTTCTCCCAATACTCAATTGCAGTATAGTCATGGGGCTAAACGTACTGTTCTCTTACTGTGTGTTACACGCTTGGCTCTCTTCAGCAGTTACAGTGTGAACTCTGGCCTTCAGTATTCCCAGCCAGATTTTTGTTGTCTAGTTAGATGTAAAAGATTGCTGTATGGGTCTAATTTCCACTACGGTCAGGAATTTCTGTTGATCAGAACTTGAATATTTTTTTTATTTTTTTTTAATAATTGAAGTACTGGTTGAAAACATGGATTTGGTTAAAAAAAGAGGAAATTTCTTTCATAAACAAGAGTTTACTAACTAGCAGTGTGGTATTTGACAGAAGTGGTCTTGCCTTTACTGTAAAACTGCTTGTGAAGTTGCGACTTTTAATTCGACAACAGCAGCTTTTACTTTAAAGGTGCTTACTCTCTGACTACTGATTTTTACCTCCTGCAAATAAAGAGTAGATCCAAAAGGGTCTCCAGTTTATCTCAGGGATCTTTTGAGTGACTTGCAGTATTATAACAGCAGCTCATTGCCAGAGAGCTTTTGTCCACTTCTGACAAAACCTCCAGATCCTGTATTTCACAGAGGAGGAGGAGTACTGTTATAATGCCTTTTACTGGCCTGTATTTGAATAAGAGAAAAACTGCAGGAAAAACCAATTTAAACCTGGTCTCTTTATGATGACTGGTCTTGAGGCTGTTTCAGGCATGCTTGGTAGATTACAAACAGTGGTTATTTTGTAAGAGGGACCATCTCAGAGGGGCTGTTCATGGCTATATATATCGCATTGCGATGTATCACAAATAGGGTGCAGTGTAGTAGCACTGGCTCAGGGACCTATTTGAGACAGTCTGACTTAAATGGCTAAATTTTCTATCCATTGATGTGACACTACTTTTAACAATGACATCAGAAGACTGAGAAACCTGCAGAAAGCCAGTTAGGTTTGGGTGGCCAGAGCTGTCTGGACGCTGGTGACTGGCGCTGCCTGCTCTGTGTCTTGAGGAGAGTATTTCTGTGCATGGGCCATTTTAGAGAGGACCCTGGGGTGCTGCTGAGCACCAGGCAGCAGCAAGGAGCCCTTCAGTCTCCTGCTGTATTCACTACATAATGATGTGAATTAAGCATCAAGTTAGAACTTACCTCGAAATTTAATCAGGCTCCATAGCAACCTAACATACTTTTTTTATTTTTCCAGTGGTTTAATTTCCTTTTTATTTCCGTAGCAATGGATTCTTGAGAATCCAGACATGCCAGAGTTCTGGCAGGTTACCTAGACTTTAACCAAATCTTCATTCTCACAGTATAGAGCTATCAGAGATCTCAAGCACTGAGAAAATAAATTGTAAATACTGTATACTGTAAACAAAGAAGTAAAGACCTGGTTTTAATGTTCAGAGGGCCATTATCACAGTACATACTTTTTAAAAGCTAAAATCTTATTTTTGTTATATGGTTGCTGGTTTTGTTTTTCTTTTAGTAGGTGCCAGTTGTAGCCTGGATCCCAGATAACACCTGGAGGTCCTCTTGCAGGTGATGAGGACAGCAAAAGGCAAGTATGACTGTTATTCAGGCTAATGTTTTACTTCCTATGTTTCAATATGAGGAAATTTTTTTTCTTTAAAAAATCATGGTGAAATATAACACAGGCTCACAACAATATTTTTCTTTCAGGAAAGATCATTTATATAAATTCCTTTCTAAAAAACCGAGACACTGGAGCAAGCCTAGGAGTTTATTTTGGCTGAGGTTTTCTGACATACGTCTGCCTAAAATAAGTTGCTTACAGCATTTCACAGTGTTGTGTCCTGTGCCTGGGGGGCTTACTCTGAGGCGAGGCAGTCTGTGATGCTGGTGCCTAGCTGCAAAATCTGTCTGGTGCTTTTTTGCTTGTTGACATTTTGGCTTTGGGTTAGCTGGGGTCCAAACTCAGCCTCCAGATAATCTTGACAGCATTGCTTCTACAAGGGGCTGGTGCACCATGCATTGGCTTGAGGTCAATGTGGCATGGTGGGCATGAAGTTTGGGGAAGAGAAAAGCTGTTGTTCATCATGTGAGGTGTACCAGAACAAGCTGTGAGAATGTGACTCTGTACACACGGTGTTTGTCAGGAGCGTATTTTGGAAACCTTTGTTCAACCCTGTCCCCACTCCTAACAAGCTGTGCTGTAGTGTGAGATCACTGGACTCTAAAACTGTCCATATTTCTCCACTGACTATGAAGAAATCCTGGAGTGACTGGCTCAGATGCCTACACCACAGACAAGTAAAAAGGGTCAAGAAGAGTATTATCCCAGTCAGACAAAAATACCAGGAATTTTCTTCCAAGCCCCCTGGAGGCACTTCTTCCTTTCCTGTGACTCTGTTTTTGTGACTATGACAGCTCCTTGCAGGTTGCTCAAGTCTCTGTGTCTGCTCAGTGTCAAGCCAGGTGTTGATAACTCTTCCAGCCAAAGATCTGCAGGGTGGAGACATCTCCTGCAGAGAAGAGAAGTCTTTGACCTGTTGTCCACTCTCCCCTACAACTGAGTGACCTGCTTGTCTAAGCTTTTGTGTTTTCCATGTCTGTGCATGTGCCAGGAAGCCCTGCTGCAATTCAGAGGAAAGCTCTGCATTCAGGGGAGAAGTCTGATTTGGAGACCAGAATTGGAGAACTAATCACATCTTTTGATCATGTTTAATGCATTCTCTTAACCATTTTTCTCCAATTATCTTTGGTCCACAGCTGGGTGAAGTCATTGTTAGCCCCATGGACTTCAAAGTCTCCCTTGTTTCCAAGTGAAAAGTACTCCAAAATTACTCCAAGACATTTAGGAGCTAGCAGCAAAAAAGCCAGTCAGTGTTGAGAAGCAGCTGGTGAACACACAGATGAGACTGGTTTAGCCAGGAGAGGCTTAGAGGTCTGAAAGCTGGTCTTGGACTATCCAAGCAATGGCCTTTAGGAAATGAAGCAGGGTGTTTTTGCTCGTGGTTTGATATGTTTTGGCATGTTTCTAAAAGCCTCCCAACAGGAGGAAATTCTGAGTAGGAAAGACAGGAAAACCTTTGTGGAGAAAAAAAAAACAAACACATTTTCAAATGGGAAAAGTTCTTTAGAAAGAATCTGTTAGGTAGCCAAAGAGCTATATTTCCATGTTCAAGAGAGACAATAGCTTTAGCCAAAAGCCACAGTACTGAAATACAATGAAAGCAACAAGTAGAAGCAGATATGCAGGATATTAGATACAGGAAAAAAGACAGGAATACGTGACATTTCATGTAAGTTAGATTTCTGAAGCACAAAAAACTGTACGGATGCTGAAAACCTACTAGATAAATTTTCCTTAAAAATAATGGGGAGGTCTCTCATTTTTGGAACAAAACTTACTGTGCTAAGGGCATACCCCCTTTTATTTTTCAGGAGTAAGTCTGTTAATAAAGATTCAAAAAGATGGAATAATTTTTCTGATGCATGTTTTGAAAGGAGTGTGTTCTGCTTAGGTAGCAAACTACTCTTGAGCCCATTAACCATAGGGGAAAATTATTAAAAACAGCAGCTTGTGCGAGGAGCTGGCTGGAGAGCATTCCAGTCTACTGATATTAATGTTAAATCTTAAAATACTGGGCAAAAACATGTGGCCTCTATTCCAATATTGTAAGAGAGGACCTAGGAAGAACCATATAAATCCTCATCTCTGACTCCACTTTTACAGGTTAGTGGAAGAAATGCTTTGTACATATGAGGGAGTGGTCCTGGCATGTGAGGTGAACAGCAAGAGTCCAGCAAGCCCACACAAATTTGAGATCACACGCTGCATGGTGCTGACAAGAAGAAGGTGGTGTTAGCTCTGAGAACCCTTTCATAGTCTTGCATGGTTGTAGGGGTTCCCCAACAGTACCCCACTCCACACTTATTCTGTCCCACTTAGTAGCACAGTTAAGGATGCATCCAATATCAGACCTTGCCTCACCAATCCCAGTGCATGGTGTGTGGTGCCTCTGCTGAGCACAAGCCAATTTTTTCCTTCTTTAAAGCCAACTTAAAGGGAATAGATCTTTATGAAGACAAAAAACACTTTTCTCTGACAATCCTTTAACAGCCACTCTGTCTTCATGGAACCACAGGGTTGTTCTGTGGGTGTCCTCACCCTACCCACCAGAAGCCATCCTGATAGGCACTACTGAATGAAAGTCTTTCAGATGGACCTTTCTGAATGAAAAGGTGACATCTGAGGACCCTCACAAGTGTCTTGATGGAGGCCAGACTTTCACATGCAAACAGTAGTGGTGCTGTATTTACTGCTTAGTATGACCATTCCAATTTTGGAGATATTTAAAAGCCACCTGGACATGGTCTTGGGCAACTCACTCTAGGGGGCTTGGACAAGATGGTCTCCAGAGGGAGATTCCAACCTCAGCCATTCTGTGATTCTGTGAACCTGGATAGCTTGACTAAGTCCCATGGCTACAGAAGTCTTCCTTTATGGCAATGGTGACTGCATGCTTTCTACTTTTTATATGGTATTAAAAAAATACGGGGAAGAGCTGCTTAGAACAGTTTTATGTGGCCAGCTTTAAATAATTACAACATTGCAGAAGAGCTTTCTAGAACCATCTTTATATCTGAGAGTCTCTTTTTTTGTTGTTTTGTTTTTGTTCCTCCAGCAATGCTTGAATGATTGGAAAGGGGAAAGATCAGGCATGGCATGCTGTGAAGGGGAGTGAGTTACTTGAATTTCAGCCACTTTGGCCTCAAAGCTTAAAATGGTGGTGAACTGCTTGAATCTTTTCCTTCTAATGTCATCTGTCATCCTTTTCTCACTTCCTGCATTCTCTGTCCCACATAAAGGAGATGTAGTAGATCACTGCACTGAGCAATGAGGCTGATACATGAGAGAAACTTTGCTTTACAGGCTTGGCATTCTTTGCCTGCTTGAGAAATAAAACACGCTTGGAGCACAGAGAACCTTGTTCTAACATTTTGTAAGCCAAGACTCTTTGAAAATGGTTCAAGTACACGCTGCCTGCATTTTAGACTGACACAGTGCTTTGAAGAATGTAACTCAAGGCTGTAAAGGCAATGTTCCCATTAGGAAATATACATGACATAATTTGTTCTTGAACTTTTGTCTTCAAAGAGAAAAGATTTCTTCCCATGTGTTTACTGCTATGGTTACTAGAAGTCACAGATGATGCAGGCTTTTTTAAAGAGAAAAGTAAACAAAGTTACTGATCACTAATGTTCAGATCCCTGATCCTGTCTGCAAAAGGGAACATACGTCTTGTGATTTAACTCCTGCCCAGCTCAGCCAATAAACTTTACCCCTGGACGTTTCTAAAACAGTTCCTGCTATCTCCAAATGCAGTTCAACTCACTCTAAATAAATATTGCTAAAAAGGAAAACTTTTGTTCTCAGTTTCTCATTCCAGAGAAACATGGGCTCTGCAGGTAAGAGAGAGAAGAGAGGCAAGCATTTAAAGGCCTGGTTTTAGGTTCAGATAACTCATACCCCTCTGATTCTATTTCTGACTAATTGCCTCTGTGAATGACCAGTGACTCATTCTACTTTAGGATGCCTGCTGTGTTCTTTGGTTGAGTCCCTGAGTCATTTTCTATTACTGCCTGCCACCTTTCACCCATATCACACATCTGTTCAGCAGCTGTTTGTGCCTGTTTAGGCCAGCGATAAGTAGGCCATTTTTTATTAATTGTATTAATTCCAGGTCAGAGAGCAGATTGGAAGGACTGTAATGGTAAATGTAAAGAAGCTGGTTTGTCGAAGGCTGTAAGGACAATTAGCTATGTGTCTTTACAGAAGAAATTTGCTGACATTCCTCTACCTTTGCACTTTCCTGCTGCTTTTCAGGCTGCTGGGAAGTTCAGCAAGGTGCCCTCTCCTCCAGTGGCTGGGGAATTGGCTTCAGAATGCAGAGGACTGGCTCGTAATAATTTTGTGCCTTTAGGGCTGGAAGATGACAATACCCCTGAGCTGGTACTGAGGTACAGAAAGTCGTACTTCAAACTTCTTTTCCAACCCCCAGTTCCAATTTTTGTTCCCCGGTGCCCCCGGTCAAGCCCCGGGGAGTGGCGGCAGCGCGCTCAGGACCGCGGACAGCGCCCGGGGCGCG